>NW_007249757.1:987805-1077352 GCF_000164805.1 Carlito syrichta | reverse complement strand
AAAAAAAAAAAAAAAAAAAGTGAGGATTTTGTTCAACCAAAACACCCATACACATATATCATCTGCCCTAGGAAAAGGTCTGGAAAACTACACATCAAATTGTTAAGCCTCTGATTGTGAAATTATAAATGATTTCAGGACGTTTTTGCTTGTCAATTGTTTTCAGATTATTGTATAATGTGCAAATATGGTCTTTGTCAAAAGAAAAAGTTTGTAATGGCATTTTGTTATTTGGTCTCCAGAGATGACAGAAAAAAGACCACACATAGCTGGGCATAGTGGCTCACTCTTGTAATCACAGCACTCTGGAAGGATAAGGTGAGAGGATTGCTTTAGCCCAGGAGCTTGAGACCAGATCGGGCCACATAGTGAGACCTCATCTCTACCAAAAAAAAAAAAAATCAAAAAAATTAGCTTGGCGTGGTGGGGTGCACCTGTAGTCCCAGCTGTTTGGAAGTCTGAGCTCAGAAAGTTGAAGCTTCGGTGAGCTGTGATAGTGCTACTGTACTCCAGCCTGAGAGACAGAGTGACACCCTGGCTCAAGAAAACAAAAACAAAAACAATTGCATTATGTTAACAAAAAATTTAAAATGATTTATGGGCCGGGCTCAGTGGCTCAGCCTTTAACCCCTGCACATTGGGAGGCTGAGGCGAGAGGAATGCCTGAGCCCATGGGTTCACAACCAGCCTGGGCAACATGGTGAGACCTTGTTTCTACAATAAATCAAAAAATTAGCCGGGTGTGGTAGCACATGCCTGTGGTTCCGACTACATGGAAGGCTGAGACGGAAGGATCACCAGAGCCCAGCGGGTCGACTCTGGGGTAGCCATGAGTGTGCCACTGCACTCCAGCCTGGGCAACTAAAAATAAATAAATAAAATAAAAATGACTTACAATTATTCTCCCCCAAAATGAAATACCTAAGTGTAAGTCCAACAAAACACATAGAGGACTTGTGGGAGGAAAACTTCTAAATGCTAATGAAAGAAGCCAAGAAGATCTAAATAAATGGAGAAACATACTGCGTTTGTGGGCTGGAAGACTCAGCATAGTAAAGATGTCAATTTTCTTCCAAACTTATAAACAAGTTTAATGCAAATCCTGTCAAAATTTCAGCAAGATTTTTTTTTATAGATGGAAAGAGTTATTTTAAAATCTATATGGAAATACAAAGGTTCTAGATTAGTGAAAACAATTTTGAAAAGAAAAATAAAATGGGAAGAATTAGTCTACCCAGTTTCAAGACTTAATTATATAGCTACAGCAATCAATACTATGTGGCATTGGCAGAGGGATAGATATATAAATCAATACACGTAGAATAGAGAAACCAGAAATAGACACCACAAACATGCCCAACTGAATTTTGACCAAAGTGTAAAAACTATCCATAAACCAGGCAAAATGGGGACCAAAGCGTGACCCAAACTTTACCGTATGATGTCCACATATATACCTAATTCTGAACTGTATCCCACATCTTTAAAATAAAATAAAAGCTGAGCTCGGTGGCCCAGCCTGTAATCCCGTGCCTTTGGGAGGCTGAGGTGAGTGGATTGCCTGAGCCTGCGGGTTCAAAACCCACCTGGGCAACTTGGTGAGACCTCATCTCTACAATAAATCAAAAATTAGCCAGATGTGGTAGCGCACGCCTGTAGTTCCAGCTACTTGGAAGGCTGAGGCGGAAGGATTGCCGGAGTCCAGCAGGTCGAGGCAGCGGTGGCCGGGAGCGGCCACTGCACTCCAGTCTGGGCGACAGAGTGAGACTCCAACTCAAAAAAAAAAAAAAGTCAACTCCAAAAATCCCCATCTTTGCAACCATACTTAGGCATTCACAAATGAACCAATGAATGACTTGAATCAATAAATTACTTCTGAAGAACATCTACTATAGGATTTTTATTTAGTGTAAGGTAACAGGCCTGGATCCACTTCATTATGAAAATAGCACATACATGCAATTTTATTTTTCCAATATAACAAAAAAAGTCAATGCTATTCCAAAACACATCTGACTTAAAAAATGTAATAGCTATGTAAATACAAGCATACAATGTTAAAATAAAACAATACATCTGTTTAATCAAGAAATGATAATTCTCAAACATGGAGGGAGTTAAAAAAAGTAACTGATTTCATTTAAAGATCCTTGTGTGTCACAGAAATTAAAAAAAAAAAATATTCTCTCATATCTCTAAAGTCATCCAAATAAGGCAACACTTAACCATCTCCTCCAGTTAAAATAAATTTAAAAAATCCACTCCCCAAAATGATATATGCAACCAATATTTGCTTTTCTTCCCCAAAAAAAGTTATTACTGGCATAAAATATACAATCACATATTTCATAAGCCCAACATGTAGAACTGCAAAACTGCACACACACTGTCCTCTCTCTTCCTGATTTCTCCCAAATGTAGCCCATTCCCAAAAACTTTTTTTTTCATTCCTTTAAACTATCAATCTGGAAACATTTTAATGCAGTTTTTTTTTTTTTTTAACATTTGAAATGTCTGCAGAACAACCTACAAGGTATCACACATCAATTCATTTTCCATGAAATCAACACACATTTCAAAAATGAAATAGCTAAGTTAACTGAACACTTAGGCTAAGGTCTTACCTGTATTAACTAAACAATCCTCAGAACTACCTTATAAGGTAAGACCTGGAATCCCCATTTTACGGGTAAGATAACTGAGGCATGTAGCTAGGGCATGGTTGTACCCGAATGTAAATCCTGGCAGACTAGTTCCAGGGTACATGTTATTAACCACAATCAAAGCTATCTTCCAATGTAAAGTCAATGAAAGACACTGACACACATGTTAATTCTGCCATATCTTCAGGAAACAGTTCTATGGAGAGAACTAAAGAGAAACCATTGATGTCAAACACTCTGGCCTTGGTCAATCACAATCTCTCTAGCTTTGTTTTTCTTATTGTGAAAGAAATGTAATAATTCCAATACCTGATAATACAGTTGACTAGAGACAATACCCAGTAAAACTATACACATATACTTCATTATGGCAACAGAATGGCCAAATACTCTCTCTTGATATCTCCCTTCTTCCACTTCTAATCTAGAGATAGGCCTTCCTTTGCCAAACAAACTTTCCCATCACCACAAAAGTAATTCACTACATCAATGTACAGCATTATTGGTGAAAGCTAAACAGGAGTCAGCATCTCTCTTCTAAGCCATGTCCCTGTCTGAAATATAATACAGTGGGCAGGTTGTTTCTCTGAAATAGATGGATCTATGGTTTGAGGGCAGCACAGAGCATAAATCTGTCTCCATGAATGGCTCACACCATGTCTTTCTCGTTTTGTGTGCTATTGTGTGCTATCTGGCAATATATCTGTCACAGCTCTACTTCCTCCCTTCCACAGGAACAAAAGTTGAGAGAGATTGGAAATACAACCCCAGGCACAGCCTTATAAAGGCTGCAATTGAGTTTCTGAAAACTCCAAGCCAACTCCAGGCAAAGTCCCAGTTCAGCTTATCTGTACACAAGGCAATTTGGTTAAGTAATAACTCCATTTTGTCACTCTTTTTTGTTCAACTTGCAACAGAAATTATATCAGAGAAACCTACCACTTACCATAATATTATTTGAAAAAAGAGAAACTTGAGCTGAGAATGAAACAGAATATAAAATGTGCTCTATCTATAACACCTGGAAGTCAATTCAAGAGGCTGTAGACAGCTAAAGGATAACTCCAGATTTCCCTTGAAACATTTTGTGCAGCCTCAGAGGAGACTGACAATGCCAGGAGTACTGCTCTCAGTGACTCTGCTCTGGGTCCCAAGATCCATAGGCCTGGGTTTCTTCAAGAAGTGCCCACACAAAGGACAAGTAAGGAACCAGTTTTTCCTGTGCCTGCCAGACAGAATATTGTCCTTTCCGATCAGTTCTTCCAGACTTCATAGGTCAACCTAGGAGAACTTTCAAGAGTGTTATTAAATCATTGTCTTTTAGCCCCAAGTATCTAATAAGCAATTTATCAGTATCACTGCAAGCCTCACCCCAAAAGCTTGCTTTGGCATAACTGTCCAGGGTCTCAAAATGGGCTTTCCCAGAGAACTGGCAAAGGTACCTATCTATGTTTAAATTACTGATCCCAAAACTCAGAATAGAACCTTAGCCCACTTGAAAATTGCATTCATAAAAACCACCATTCAGCTCAAAGCAACATAATTTTCAAATGGTCCTGCTTCTAAGTTTGCTTTTGGTGCCTACAATTCAGCCAAGGAATGGAATTTAATACAACTACCAAATTAACAACAGATGGCCTGCCATATTTAACCTAAAGGAGTAAACAATGTGAGCAATGTCTCCAAAAAATAAATCTCTCAGGAAGGCTATAAGAATATCTGAAAAATACAAAAATACAAATTGGTGGCTTCAAAAATAAAACTCAAACCCAGATTAGACCCCCACCTGAGCATTATCATTTCCCTAACCACAGTCTCAGTTTCTCCTTTCACCCACATTGGCCACTTGTTGAGGACAAGATACCATCTCTTTTCTTCCCTCTTCATTCGAATTAAAAATTTTCTCATTCTAGTTCTATAGAAGGTATGATTCACTATTAGCTGGCAAAGGCTGAGTTAATGCCAGGTTTTCCATTTATGCACTCTGGTTTTACAACAGCCCCAAAATAAACAATTTTCAAATAATCATAAAGTAGTAAAGGATGTTCAGCATGAACTTTAATAACATAATGTGGTTTCCTTTGAAGACTCTGGAAAACCTGTGCCTTGGATTTATTGTCAGAAATATCAGTTACAACTATTAGACAAAGTAGAGCAATGGGTAGTCAGAGACCAGCAGGGAGCCACTAACCAAATCTCAACATTGGGCAAGCACCTCACTTCTCTAAGCTTTTGGCTCTCCTTATTTATAAAGCAAGAATGGTATCCCGAGGTCCTCCAAACTCGATAGGCTCTGACAGACTATATTTCTTCAGAAAGTATTGTATGCAAGATGTTTCATTTAACAAAGCATCCAAAAGACTATATTTTCTACCTCTCTGGGGGAATTTTCTATCAGCTGATAAATTGCAAGGAATCTTCATAAACAGTCACCAAAATTGTCCACTGTGATCTTTTCATTATTAAAATGGATGATGAGAAGTTATGTATCTTTGAAAAGCATATACGTATAAAAAAACAATGCACTTCCTTTTCACATCAAATGTGAAAACAGAGCTTCAGAATATTTTTTCTTAAAAAGAAAACAGATTTTTCAAGAATAAATAAAAACTTGGGGTTGAGAAAAGGGTAAGCCATGTGAAAAATTATTAGAAAGAGAAATAAGACGCTACAGAATACTGAAAGTAATCATTATTTCCTCCCTAGCCCCACTAAGATGGGTGCATAGTTATAGGGACAAAAAAGTGTCTTATCAATCTAATATTTAAATTGTCAGACTTGACTGAGCAAGGTGGTTCATACCTATATACCCAGCACTTTAGGAGGCCAAGGTGGGAGGATCACTTGAGGCTAGGAGTTTGAGACCAGACATGATAGACCTCTTTCTCTATACAAAAAATTAAAAATTAGCCAGCTATAGTGGTCCACACCTGTAGTTCTAGCTACTAAAGAGGCTGAGGTGGGAGGATCACTTGCATTCAGGAGATTGAGGGCAGCCTGGGTGACAGAATGAGGCCTTGCCTCAAAAAAAAAAAAACAACAACAACAACAACAAACAGATTTACTGAAGTCAAGATACCTTGACGTAGCCAACTACAAACCAAAATGTAAAGTATGAGATGTCTGTTTCTGCATCTCCTCCCCAGACCAACAGACCAAGACATGAGAAAGCACAGGACTCACTTTAGAGTATGGTCATTTCTAGAAACATTTGCATTTTTAAAAGAGCAAACCAGAGCATGTCCTTGCCTCAGAATAGAACCTAAATGCAAAAAGAATTAGAGGAAAGTGATCTCAAGGAAACAGAGAGAAAGGGTTTATTCAAGGATGCTAACAATCCAGGATACAGGTTTAGACTGTTCTAAAAGCCACCAGAATAGTCTCAGGGCCATAACTGAGGGTGTCCAACTGGTCTCTATGAATTCTCAATGCTTCACCTCCCTTTAACATGCTGTAAGGTATACTACACATTGATGTGTCTATAAATAATTTCTTATTTTTAGAATGATATGACATCCTTCAGAATAACAAGATATTTCTGAATAACTTCTGAACGCTGCAACTCTTAGGTTCAGGAGTTACTGACTCTATTTCTAAGGCACGCACAGACTGGGAACAAGGTAGGTTTTAACCACCCATTCAGTCTTCCTATCTACCTCCAGCTTACCGGTATACCCTTCTCAGGCAAAGGGATGGTCTGGAAAATTATAATGTAAAAACTATTTTAAAATTTACGCCTAGCCGGGCTCAGTGGCTCAGCCTATAATCCCACACTTTGGGAGGCTGAGGTGAGTGGATTGCCTGAGCCCGTGGATTCGAGACCCGCCTGGGCAACTTGGCGAGACCTCATCTCTACAATAAATCAAAAAATCAGCTGGGCGTTTTGTAGTGCATGCCTGTAATTCCGGCTACTCAGAAGGCTGAGGTAGAAGGATCACCAGAGCCCAGCAGGTCAAGGCTGCGGTAGCCCAGCCACTGTACTCCAGTCTGGGAGGCAGAGTGAGACTCCAACTCAAAAAAAATAATAATAAATAAAAAATAAAAATTTACACCTTAAATCTTCTTAGTTTATTAGTCTGCTCAATTATATCAATCCTTAGGAATATATACAAGTATACATGTCATGAAGCTTAGGTGCAAGAGTCAAAACTTGAAACAAAACCACCCTGGGAAATGATCAAAGTACATTATTCTGCTGGACAGATAAAGACAGAGTCCTAGAAAGATTTAAATGTCCAGATGAATCTGTTAAAAGTCTTATAAAGTTTTACTAGTCCTTAAGGCTGGGTACACTGGCTAGAAGGTTTTGCTTCACTTTTTAAAAATTATTTTTGAAAAGCAACAATATAAATAAATATCAAGATTCAAGTTTTATGCAATTCTAAAAAGTTCTAACATCAAAGCTGGTTTCTCATTAAGGAAATAGGCCACATGCAGGTCAGGGCCTCACACTTAGGCTATTTAAAAAGGATTAGTGGTTCCAGAAACTACTTATTTTATAAAATTCCCAGAACAGAGCTGCAGGGACTTTCTTCCTCTGTCTTGTTGCAAAGGTAAAAGCACTTTTAAGGACAAACTGTGGTCAGACCAGTTTCACCTCTATGAAAGCCCCACGCCACTGTCAACTGTCATTCACAGAGTTAAAGACACCAAGACCAACAACATAACAAATGACCAACTAAAGTACACAGGAGCCCAAATGTATATAGGATGTTGTGCACAATCTTCAGAATCTGTCCTGCAATACAACCTGTCTCCTCACCCCCATTCTTGCCCCTCTCATAGTCTTACCATAGAGCATTCAGCTCAACTACTCTTTACCTACCCATCTGACCAGAAAAACAGCTCATCTTCACCATATTATATGTGATTACATTATGCCCAACACTGTTACTCGAATACCTGATTCCATTATGCCCAACACTGTTACTTGGTTCCTTTTTGCTCAATAAATTAAAAATGAATGATTAGATTATCAGTCCTTATTCACTGACGCATCACATGCCCCTGCAATAAATTCACAGAAAATCAACAACTATAATAATAATAATATCAAACTACAATAACAACAACAAAAGCATATTGTGCATTTACTATGTCTCAGGCACTGCTCTAAATAATTCAGAAGTGTTAATGATTAACATGGTAGAGACTCCAATCATCACCATTTCACAGATGTAGACAGTGAACACAGAGTAACTAAGGTCATACAGTTCAGATGTCAGAGCAGTACTCGGAGCCAAGC
This sequence comes from Carlito syrichta, assembly GCF_000164805.1. Taxonomy (NCBI): domain Eukaryota; kingdom Metazoa; phylum Chordata; class Mammalia; order Primates; family Tarsiidae; genus Carlito; species Carlito syrichta. The sequence goes on along the minus strand of NW_007249757.1, from coordinate 1,069,444 downwards.
AACTGGTTTTTAGTACCTTCTATCTTAACTTCTTAACCACTACACCACTCTACCCCCTCAAGAAAGACAGCCAGAGTGGAAGACATATAAACTCCAGAGAAGTTATTTGGAAAATATTTTATCTACTTGCCTATTTCAGGAGCTGCCTATAAAATTGCTTTTTTGTCTATTACATAATGAAGTTTCATAAACAATGATAGGTGCAGAATCAGAGAAATGGTCTGAGCAACAAACTGGCATTCTTTTCAGCCTTGTCCCAGGCACATTGGGTGACCTCTGTCACTCTCCTAAGTGTATCTTTAATTCTCTATTTACAAAACAGGAGTAAGACTTCCTGATCCTATTCTGTTGCTAAATAGAAATTATATAAATTAATTATTTGCAATATGTTGAAAATACTACATATTTAGAAAAATAATAACTTACTTAGAAATTTGAAGTATCTATGAAGAAAAGTATGTTCTAAACAAAACAAAACAATAACTAACCTCTTCTTATTTCAGACTTCTAGGTGTTGACAGCAGATTCTCATGCTTGGTACAACAGTCCATATCACTCCCCTTCTGCCTGAGGAGCACTGGTGGAACTAAAATTGATGTCAAAAAGTTGATGTGACTTCTGGAGTAACTAACCCACATCAAATCCAAGTACTATTAGCTGGCAAAGTTACCCTGTAATTATAATAATACATTTCCACCAATAAGAAATACGGGTTTTTTTTTTTTCTGTCTATATTTATGGACAGAAACATAAATATAGCCTCATTCTGACCCAGTTTTAGGGCCAAATTTTTTTTTTACTGAGTTGAAGTCTCACTTTGTCGCCCAGGTTGGAGTACAGTGGCACATTCATGGCCACCCCAGAGTCGAACTGCTGGGCTCCAGTGATCCTTCCGCCTCAGCCTTCCAAGTAGCCGGCACTACAGGCATGCACTACCACACCCAGTTAATTTTTTTATTTTATTGTAGAGAGGTCTCGCCAAGGTACCTGGACTGGTCTCGAACCAGTGGGCTCAGGAAATCCACTCGCATCGGCCTCCCAAAGTGCCGGGATTACAGGCTGAGCCACCAAGTCCGGCCAAGGTCAAATTCTTAATGAGAATCTTCCCTCATTACAAAAAACTTGTATGGACTCAAACTTGGCCATAGACATTGGTGAGGCTTCTGGCTAAGTGAAGAAGGCAATCAGCTAGAACAGTCATGATTATTCCTTAACAGGTTTCTGTCTCTCCATGAGGCCCCTAAATACACATGGCAGAAAGCAGAACAAATCTGTCTTTAGTGCCCTAAAATAACTACCACAGAGGCAGGACTATCCTTCTAGGTTCAAGGAATAAGGTCATATGAGGATCAGGGATCTCTTTAATATAATCCCAGCCAACCTGTCATTCCTTTTCTTTACTTACTAAAAGTGCCAGGGACAGGTCTGCCAATTTCCTTTTTCAGCACCACAATTTCTTGCCTTACCCAGACAGTCTCCTTCTGTGTCCCACAAAGCACAGAATACAATCTCTATTTCTAAAAACATACAGTCCTGAGAATTTTTAAAAAACATCTAGGGTTAGCATCATCAGGGAAACAGAAAAGGAGGCAAAAAAAGGGCTTAAGCTTAATTACCTAATGAACACATTTACCAGTAATTTGATTCTAGGAATAAACTCTAGAAATATGATGGGTTTAAATTCAATCACTCTGAAATATATGAACTATATGAACGAGTTACTGGCAGTCCACAAATTTCCAGTGGTTCCTCACATAGCCAAGTCCAAAAATCACAGCTGGCATTTAGCTGCCCACTCTAACAAAGAACTAAATCAATTCACTTTTCTGTCCTTGCAACAAACAATCCAGAACTAAGAAAGAGATGATGTCAACAGAAACGCCACTTACCTCTCAAGACAGCACTGGCATCTCCATCCCTGGGTCTCCAGGATTCTGGCCAATGAATTGTGCCACATCACTGGAAACTTTTCAGGGAGGGATGTCACCTCCCAGTTGGGATAGAGTATTTGTGGAGGACTGCCTGAAAACAGGCAGTTTACTCTCTTCTTGACATATTCTAAATGTTGTCCTTGGCTCAAGCCAGTCCTTCTGAGCTGTCTACCTTGAACCACAAGACCTTGACCCCTTATAGTTACTCTTTCCCTGACATCATGTTTTGTCTTAATGTTGCTAATTTGTACTCACTGTATAAAAACAACTGCTTCACAAATCACTGCTGTATGTATTGATGGGTATACGGAAGACAGAGTTCATGACCTTATCCTCCTCACAGAGGAAATTTCTCAGGAAAAGGTATAAATGTTTCCCTCTTGGTTGTGCTCCCTTGAAAATGAAATATGTGACCCAACCTTACCTATTGCTTAAGACACTACCCTGTATGTTTCTGCCTATTAGTCTTAACATGGCTTTATCGTGTTTTCCCTACACATTACCCTTTGCCCCAATTCCTCATCTGCTTATTGTAATATTGTAGCACTGTGTATGTTTTTTAAAACCAGCTCAAACATTATTTTCTGAATGACAGTGAAAATGAAATAAAATGGAAAAAATAATTTTATTATCTTAATAGCTAGTATTCCCTACCAAACAGCTGTTTCATCCAAATGACCTTAAGGGAAAGAGACAAATCTAATTGTCCTAAAGCAGGGGTCTCCAACCCCTGGTCCATGAACTGGTACTGGTCCATACTGGTCCACAGCCTGTTAGGAAGCAGGCTGAAGAACAGGAGGTATGCAACTGGCAAACAAGTAAAGCTTCATCTGTATTTACAGACATTCTTCCTCATCACTCAAATTACTGCCTAGGCTTTGCCTCCTGTCAGATCAGCAGTGCATTAAATTCTCATAGGAGTGTGAACCCTACTGTGAACTGTGCATGCAAGGGATCTAGGTTACACACTCCTTATGAGAATTTAACGGCTGATGATCTGAGGTGGAGATGAAGCACTGATGCTAGCGCTGGGTGTAGCTGCAAATACAGATGAACGTTAGCAATGAGGTTTGACTACACAGAGACCATAATAAATCAACTGCTTGCAGACTCATATCAAAACCCTATCAATGAATGGCAAGTGAGGTGATATACTTCAATTGTACAGTTGCATCTGGCAGCAGGCTTTAAGTCAGAATCAGACATTTATTTTAGCTTGCACATGCCCTGCCCATTATTTTCTTTACCACTTTCTTCCACACCTTTCCTTTTTTTCTGGTGAGTTGTACTATCATTTCATTGTATATTACAATGTACTAATTAAAAATGCACAATAAATGTTATGCACAAACCGTCCCCACCCCCACCTCCACTCCCTGGTCTGTGGAGAAACTGTCTTCCACAAAATCAGTCCCTGATGCCAAAATGGTTGAGGACCACTGCCCCAAAGGACCAACAGCACTTTCAGGTCTTTATTCAATGGCCATAATATTCATCATCAATCCAAAAAAACCCTGAGATCCATCTCAAACTTTCACTCTTAGATGTTAGGCTGCCAAATCTAAGGTGGTAGAGAAACAACAAATACACGTATACCCCAGCAGCAGCCAAAAAGTTAAAACGTTTTGTGCTAATTCCTGTTCATTGCTTTTTTGTAATGATTCCCAAGTTTCATCTTAGAGCACATACTTTCATATATGCTTTCTTGCTTAATTTTTGCAACAAAATTGTAAAACAGGCTCAGCATGTGGTATTACCCCATTCTACAGAATAAGAAACAGATTTCTTGAGTGATTTGCCAAGGTTATGTAATTAATCAGTGTTGGGACCATGACGATCACTTATGGTTCAAAAGTTTCTCCTCCACCAGAATCTCTTTACATATAGGCATTCCAGGAATACATACAGAAGGTAGTAAATGTAAAGTACAAGAAAATCAAGAGAAAAAATGGGCATCCACACTGTATAATCAATTATGCTTTAGAGTTTAACTTGGGCAGAAGACACCTGTCTTTAAAACTTTTCTCTTAATATTTTCCTAGTAGAAGAACTTACAGTCATCATTCTTGCATTCTACTTAAAATATAAGTTTTCCTTTACTTTTGTCTGATCATGAATGACACCAGATGTTTCTAGGGCCTCACAGATTTTACTATGGCAAAATATTCCTAACTTGAAGCTTAAGCCACAGAAATGTCTCTCTAAATAGAAACCCTGAAATTATTTTTTTTTGAAGGAGCATGTACTATAAACAATTATTCTACTACTGGTCTTGTTTACAGAAAATGAACAGACACACTCTCAATTCTTGTCTAATTTTCTGGGATGAGCAAATGTTCTTTTCTCCTTTCTTTCATTCTTGAGTCTGTATTTATACTCCAAAGTTCAGCTGGTGTCTCAAAAAGGAGGAATACAATATTTTCCCTTTACTAAAGACTTAATGTTTGAGAAAGGATTCAGTATTAGGATCTCCAGAGGCCCAAATATCAGAAAAACTGCAGAACTTTAGAGCGGGAAGGAACCTCAGCAATAAAAGAGAGGAGTTAACTCATAGCACATTCTCTGTCGTGCTGTGTATGAAAAGGTCATTTTCATTTCTGCCCTACTAAAGTCTTGCTCACCAAACTCTGAATTCCAGCACTCAACCTTAAAGAACATACAGTTTAGAGGTGAAGGGGTTAGGGAGGGAGAGTCAAGTAGCAGCCTCTCTGCTACATAAGCTCCTCTAAATCACCTGTTTAATAATATAAATCACAGCAAAGTAATCCAAGCAGAAACATTTGAATCCATAAACTGAAGAGTCTATGGAATGACAATATCCCAAGCCCTACTATTCATTATGTCGCCAGACTACAAAAGCAGAAACCAGGTTTCCATATCTATATCCTCAGATCTGGAACAAAGCACCTGGCATACAAATGGTGTTCAATAAATGAGTTCAATAAGTGAATGAATAAAATAGCTTCACAGTCAACAACAGAATATAAAGATGTCAGGACCATCTCCTACCTACAATAAGTGACACGCACATACTTCATAAAGGAAAAAGAGTGAAACTGTCTTCAATTTTCTTTAAGGGCAAAAAAATCATCTTTCAACTAGCATTTGAAGGCAGAATTATCTTTCCCAACAAAACGTACCTTTTATGAAATGTCTACATACAAAACAAAGGGTCCAATTTCACATGTTTAATTTTAAATACCTACCAGATAAACACATTATTTATAATGTATAAATATTAGAAACAAATAAATGTCAAGGAATAGATGACTGAGCAAATAATAGGTTATGTCCAACAATATTGCTCTATAAAGCTATAAAATTAATTCTCTAGAATATTGAAACCTCATGTCAAAATATAACAAAACTCAGGTTTATATACACTATGTACATATACATAATATATATCCATATATACATATGAGTATGCACTTTTAATTAAAATCTGAATCCACAGAGTAGATATAGATTATAATATATATGTGCCCCAAAATACTGAAATGATATATGTCCCCCAAAAAATCTCTTAGTGGTAGGATTACTAATATCACTTTCTATTTTGTGCTTTTTGGGTATTTTCCAGGTTTTTTTCTCCAGTAAACATACATACATAATGAAATATGCTATACACACAGAAGAGTATAGAAAACATGCATACTTCCCAGAAGGATAATAAAATGAACACAGTCATGGTTAATAAATAGAACATGACAGTACCTCAAAGGTTCCTTGTGTATCTCTCAATGCCCAAATTTCCCTCACCAACAATTCCACCACCACCACTATTCTGACTTCAATGTTAACTGTTACTTAGTACCAACAAATAATTTTTACACATATGATCAGAAAAAAGAAAAAACAACAGGTTCTTGCTATAGGTATGAAGATGCTATCCATATGTAAAGGAAAAAAGAAAACACTAATTCACACTTTTAGTAAAGCACAATTTTGGTATCATTTCCAGGAATGTACTTGTATCTAATCATACCTCCTACCACATCTGGTCTAAACACATGTCTGACCATAAGTTAAGAAAGATGGGCAGCACAGGGCTTAAGCTGACTTAATTCCAGTACCATTTTTCTGTCCACTGACATAACCAGACACAAAGTAATCTTAACAGTTTTGAAGGAACTATAAGCAAATTGGTTGACAGATTCATGGAAAAGAGAAAAGATATTTACCTCTCTTGATTGACAGGATATCTTCACAAAGATTACCATGTGCTACCCTGTCAGGTCTGTAATATTTTAAGTACTGTATAGTAATGGCGAGTAGGCAGTTTCCCTACTTCTTTAAGTAATTTTTAAAGTGGGTCAGTCACAATTACTAGGTTTTGATAGAGGATGTGACATACTATAAGTGTTTTGTTTTGTTTTTTTTAAGATGTGGGGTTAGGTAAACAAATGGCCATTGTACAGGTAAAGTTTGGGCCTCACTCTGGTCCCCACTTCACCTGGTTTGAGATTAGGTACCCTTATTGATGAAGTGTATCCCACCCTCCCTCTCCTGGCAGTTTCCCACTACTGCCAATCCCTTTCTTATAGCATTATGATAGCTGTTCAGGGTCCACTTATGAGTGAGAACATGTGGTACTCAGTTCTTTGTTTCTGTGATAGATCACTCAGTATTATAGACTCTAAAACTATCCAAAGTTGCTGTGGAGTTCATAATTTTGTTCTTCTTTATGGCTGCATAATATTCTATCAGGTATATGTACCACATTTTTTTAATCCAGTCTACTTTTGGTGTGCAACATGGTTGGCTACATATTTTTGCTATTGTGAATAGTGCTTCAATAAACATGCATGCGCAGGTATCTTTTTTGTAGAATGATTTGAGTTCCTCTGGGTATATTCCCAGAAGGAGGATTGCTGAGTTGTATGGAAGGTTGATTTTTAGATCTTTTAGGAATCACCACAGTTTTCCACAGAGGTTGACCTACCTTGCACTCCCACCAACAGTGTAGAAGTGTTCCCTTTTCTCCGCATCCCCTCCAGCATGTTTTTTTGAGTTATTGATGACAGCCATCCTGACTGGAATTAGGTGGCTATCTCAGTGTAGTTTTAATTTTCATTTCTTTGATGATTAGTGTGGCTGAGCATTTATTCATGTATCTGTTGGCTGCTCATATGTCTTCCTTTGAGAGGTGTCTATTCATATATTTTTCCCACTTTATGTGTGTACTTTCTAAGATGGGTTTTATATACCTGAGATCTCAGAATTTATTTGGTGATGATCACTGGGAATTACTAAAGCAGCACTATAATCATAACTTCTTTCATGATTTGAAATTTAACATACTCAAATGGAAGCCACACTACATAAATGGGTCAAAACCAAGTAGCAAAATTGAGTCACAAAAACTGAATTAAAGCAAAAATAAGTCAAATTTAATCACCAAGAAGTAGTTAGCCAAACAACAAAGAATATCTGGAACAACCCACTCTCTCTACCCACTGCAGCAACTATTAGGAGAGTCACCGAGATGGGTACATCTGTTGAATTACACACCATTTAAACATCCATTTGTTGCTTGCCATCAACTGTCATGCCACAGTGACTAAGCCTCAGACAAGAGATGTATTGAACAGCAGAAAGATTATTAAGCTTGGTAATATTTGGGGAGGGCTGCCATTGCATCAGAAAAACAAATGAGAAAACTTATCATCATTTAGGTGATGAACAGCAGTACACGCATACTTTTTTTTTTTTTTTTTTAATGGAGAGGTAGAGGTAGAAGCCAGGTTGTAGAGAGATGGTCAGGAAAACAGATGCCTCATACCTGGGAGGTTAATCCCAATAGTAATTACTGCTACTGGATTGAAAATGGGACCCACAGGAACAGAAAGCACATTCATAAAAAAAAATAATAAATTGTAGAAAATAAGTGGAATAAATGCAGCAAGTTCCCAACTACAATCCTACAGTCAAAATCCCAATTTTGCTTGCTATCATATGACTATTTGCCCCCTTCAAAACTCATGTTGAAACGATCTCCAATGTGATAATAGGGAAAGGTACAGCCTTTAAGAGATGACTGGGTCATGAGGACTCTGCCCTCATGAATGAACTAATTCATTCATGGATTAATGGATTAATGGCTAAATGTATTATCACGGGAGTAGGACTGGTGGTTTTATAAGAAAAAGAGAGGCCAGGCTCAGTGGAGGGCCAAGGCAAGTGGATTGCCTGAGCCTGTGGGTTCGAGACCAGCCCAGGCAACTTGGCGAGACCTCGTTTCTACAGTAAATCAAAAAGAAAAAATTAGCCAGGCGTGGCAACATGCCTATAGTTCCAACTACTTGGAAGGCTGAGGTGGAAGGATCGCCGGAGCCCAGCAGGTTGAGGCTGCGGTGGCCAGGAGCATGCCACTGCACTCCGATCTGGGCAACAGAGTGAGACTCCAACTCAAAAGAAAAAGAAAAAGAGAGGCCTGAGAGAGTATGCTCAGCCTTTCACCATGTGATAATCTGTGCTGCCTTGGGACTCTGCAGAGAGTTCCCAGCAGCAAGAAGGCTCTCACCAGATGTGGCCCCTCAATCTTGGACTTCTTTGCCTCCATAGTTATAAGAAATAAATTCCTTTTCTTTATATATTATAGGTATTCTTTTTACAAGTTTCTGATATTCTGTACTAAGAAACAGAAAATGGACTATGATAGATAGGTACCTCTCTTTCTTGCCAGATATGTACTATCTTAACGAGAATGTCTGCTCCTACAGAACAGGAACCATGTGTAGGACTCTTCTTATTGTTCCCTTTATCATGGAGAACACAGTGCAGTGCCTATGCATGTCTTCTAATACATATACATTGTGGCCTAGAAGCTAGTTTTTAACCAAAGAAAAACCTGTTAAAAGTAGATCTAAAATAGTGCTCATCAAAGCAAAAGAGTTATAGTACTTGATCACCAAGTACTCAGGACGAGATTCTAAAGTTGTTTACTGAATCAGTTTTGGAATTTCCAAGGAAATACAATAGAAGAATGTATACATGTTTTATAGATAAATATATCTATAAAACATAAACATAGCAGATTACTTTTAAGATTTTTCAAAAGACAGAAATAATGTATGACCAAAGAATATTGAATTCTTGAAGTGAAGGCTCTTACTCTCCATTTACCAAGGACACAGCACTCTAACTCCATGATGATAATTCTCCAAAAAGCCAAAATAATATGGTCCAGGCATGCGCATTTCTAATGGTCCAACTACATGTAATGACAGAACTCAAGGGAGCCTACAGAAGTGAATAGATAGCAGCATTCCCAATAAACCATTTATCTCAAAAATCACCTGTGTAAATCTGGTTTCTAGAAAACATGGTAACTTGTACACTTACAAAATTTATGATTGTGCTCTGATTCTTAACTAGTTCAAAAATACTGATTATAGGAATAATTTATTCAGAATCTAGTGCTTAAAAAGTTAAACAGACATCTAGGAGGGAAAATAATACAAACAGGAAGGAAGGAATTCCTATAACAGGGAATCATATAGTACTAGGAAGAAACAAATGGTCAAGGTAACAAAGAGACCAAATCAGGACTGCAGCAGGAAATCTGGATAGATCACAACGTCATATGATCCTGACTATGTAAGTGCAAGACAGATATATTTTTGTTGTTCATATGATACATGCCATACTCCCATAGATCTAAACCTGCAAGAAGGAGCTTGTAGCAAGTGTCATACAACCTGATAAGTGAGCTCAGTCTAGTACTTTGAAAAGTTTATCACTATCTGGACAGTTAAGACAGCCTAAGTTTTATCATCATCATTTCCACTGAGCAGGATGAACCTTATCTTTTAGATACCATCTTTGCCCTGAATGTATACAGTACCATGACCCAAACCCACAGAGTGAAGTGAGAGGAAAAGGCTTAAAGGAGGGGAGAAGAAAGACATCCCACTCTTTTAAACAACTGAAGTACATAAAGATTGGGGGCATATATAGAAAGAGAGGAGAAGGATAAATGAGATAAATTCAAATCTGTATATTTAAGGACCCATAGCTATACACAGTAAAGTTTTACCATTTGCAAAATGGGATGTGGTTTTACAAGTTAGCCTGGTGCCGACCTAAAAAACCTCAAACAAATAAAAGTTATGGCTCATCCAAACCTTCCCTTTCTTCCCTATGATTACACAACTAACATTTGTACCGATTTCCTAAATTAAAACCACAGAATTTAACATCAATAATTTCATAGTCCCCACTATCCAACCCCTTGTAATCTAAGGGTATCATGTAGTACACCAACACTATGAACCTGAGTAGAAGAAAGAGACATCATAAATCAATTCTTGCCATGTTGTATTGTTAACCTCAACATGACAATTTATGACTGATGCCCAGCTCTAACATGAGTCTGAAGTCGGGGTGTGGGGAAGATGACTACATAAATGCTCATCTATGGAATTTGCTCCTGATTTGCAGGTTTTCTTGGTAGTGGCATGAGATATGAAGCGCTTTCTACCTCCCATTTGCCATGTTTTACTTGAGCAAGCAGCTGCTCTGAAAACCACAGTAATATCGCCATGGTTAATGTAAAATATTAATGTCTCATTTGCTCAACAGTTTTGTGGAAATTAAAACTTTTAGGTTAATCATATACTGAACAATTTTAATTAAAACAGTTATAAAACAATTAATTCACAAGAGCTAGCTTGGAACTTTGCCAGCCTTATTGGTTTAATGCGTGTAGGCAAAACTCATTTTTTCCCTTTTGACTTAATGAATGCTAATATGTGACACAAAATATGCATACTAAGCTCCTAATACAGTTAGTCCATCTGGTTTTTCTTGCATTCTCTATTTGTCATTTTTCTTTGATAGCAAAATTGAAAATGAGTTCTCTGTATTAGAAATGATAATGATGCCATGTGCCAAGCTGCACTAAAAAGTGCTCTTTACAATAATCTTCTAGGGTGAAATAAATACCTTAAGTGCCCTCTTTTGCTATTACGTGGCTAGGAGTGAAAGGAAATGCCCAGGTCCAGAACCACAACTACAGATAATACTGCCCTTTCACTGACACATCCAAACATTCTTTTCTTTCTGAGAGTACTATGATGACATGGAGGATAAAATATGAGATTTTACATATCTAAGACAAATCCTCAAGTATTTAAATTTATTCTGTATTACAAATTTGTTTGATTCATTTTGAGATCTATTTGTTTGCCAAAGTAAGCACAGTTCCAGCCCTCTGTTGAATATTTAATGCATGCAAAATTACCTTTCTAGTGTGGACTAAGAAACCTGTTATTTCCAATAAGGCTTAAGAACAGCATTATGTCTGATCACTATACCTTCAGATTGGTTTTCCAGGCAAAAGCCAGCAGTAAGCATACTAAGCTGTTAGCTTCCACTAGAGTACACCTCCTCATCCATCTAAATATCGCCATGAATCTGAATATTCCAGGCTTTACAGTTTCTCAGGTTCCAGAAACTCAAAAAGTACACACAATACAACTCTTCTAGTAAAAGTACAAGCATGGCTTCATCTCAACTCCCAAATCAAATGTAAGCAACTACACCAAATCCTATTAGAGCTGAAGAAATGAGTTCAATGTAATTCAGCCCTCAAATGGTGAAAATGATCCCCAGCATAATTATATTAGTTGGTACCTTCACATCTGGTGATAACTTATTATTTCTGGTTGGTCACATCACATGTGAAGCATATAAACCCATAAAAGGTATTAGATTTCCCTCTACCACCTCTCAGGCCAAAAAAAACAAACAAACATATTCTTTACTCTCATTTATGCTTATAGCATAAATAAAGCAGTTAGAATAGAAAGCTTACCAACTTAATACCAATATATCAGTCAAGCCACTCTGGGAAGTCAAAGTTTCCCTCATTAAGGTAGCAGAACATAAAGCTATTTGACAATAACAGTACCAGCTTAGGCATGGGAATATTAAGACAAATATCAACATTTAGACACCTGATTCCAAACAACAGATATATATGAAACTTAGGCAGTCAATCACCTGAATCTCAATCAGTTAGAAAAATAAACATTTTGCCAGGAAACTGCTGGGGGGGGGCACATAACATTAATAAAGTTACCTGATCTCAAACTGGCAAAGTAGGGACTAAAGGTACGTCCAAACTTTACCTGTACAATGATCACTAGCATACCTAATCCTGAATTGTACTCCACATCTTTAAAATAAAATAAATTTTAAAAAAGAAACATTTTTATAAAAGTCTATTCTGATCAATTTTCTAAATACAAGCATTTAGTAATGTATATTTGTAAAAAGTAACTTTTTAATGAGCATCTAATAATGTCCACTTGTAAAAAGCAACTATTTTTTCTAGTCTGATCTATTTGTGGACATCGGACTGGATAGAACTAACAGAAGTGGGCTAAACAATTACAAATAAATTTTCAGCTATTAAATTCTGTAATTCCATAAGATGTCTGTTATAACTAAAATCATAAAATGTGAGAGTTGGGAGAGATCTCAGAGATTACTGTATTTTACTACAAACGTCCTCATTTTGAAAGTAAGAAAAATAATGTATCTACATTTCTAGTGTTAGAAAGTTGAAGCCAAGAGCTAATATAGTATTTATGGATTATACAAGCATTTCAATAATCTAAATAGCCCTTTACCATTGATATGAGAGGTGATTTTAATATACCAAAGCATCTACATAAAGGCTCCATCCCTAAGAGGTTCATGGCTACCCTCTGCTTCCAGGGAATTCTTTTTCTCTGTCTCAGGCAGAAATTCTCAAACAGAGTGATCCTGTCCATTTGGCAATGTCTCAAGATATTTTTGGTTGTCACACTTGCAGGGGGTGCTACTGACATCTAGTGTATAGAGGCCAGGCATATTGCAAAACACCCTACAATGCACAGGTTGCTCACACAACAAAAGTGTTCCCTAGCCCAAAATGTCAACAGTGCTGAGCACCCCACTAAGGTGTCACTGCCGTCACCAGCAACACTCAGAACACACTTGGAACCAGAAAATAATGCCCTAAACACCCCTACACCCTTGTAATAAGATGGCTGGCTCTTTCAGGAAGCAATTAGTATCAAAGGGCTCTGACTTTTCCATAACCCTACACAGAACTAAAAAGTCAAATGAACTGTTAATAAAAACACAAGAAGCTCCAAATGCCTTAGATTCTTACTAGGAAGAATTTTCTTTAAAGAAAGAGAAAAGGGGGAGGGAAAGAAAAGAGAGAAGGGAGAGGAGAAAAGGAAAGAGGAGAAAGGGAAAGTGAGAAAGAAAGAGACTAAGAGGGGAAGGGGAAGCAAGGGGACAGGAGGGAAGGGGAGGGGAGGAGGGTAAAATAACAAGTATATATGGGCGGTGGGAGGGAAGGTAATACTGGCTTTAGAACAAGATAAAAAGAGCAAATAAAAAAGAAAAATTGCCCTCTCCTACAAACCTGTGAAAGCATTTCAAATCATTGCAATTACATATACCCAAGAGAATCCCCCTTCACATTTATGAGGTATTTTCTCCTAACCCTCATGCTATTTCAAGTTAAAATAACACTGTCATGGAGTGGTTGTACAGCACTAGTATAGGTGATAAATAAATAGCAAAGACAGACATAGCCAAGAACATCTTACACATGGAACACACAAATAATACACATGCAAGCACTGCAGCATGTTTTTATCATTTCCAAGGGTACCCTTGTTCATAATTCTAGAACATACAATCCTAGCCTGTCTTATACTGTGGAATACTACCTTAGCAAAACCATGAAACCATGACATCAGAAGTAACAAAGTGTTTTTGTTTTCATTTTTTGAGTTGGGAGTCTCACTCTGTCACCCAGGCTAGAGTGCAGTAGCATGCTCAAGGCCACCCCAGCATTGACCTGCTGGGCTCAGGCTATCCTACTGCCTCAGCCTTCCAAGTAGCTGCAACTACAGGCACATGCTATCACAACCAGCTAATTTTTTGATTTATTGTAGAGAAGAGGTCTTGCCAAGTTGCCCAGGCTGTTCTCGAACCCGTGGGCTCAGGCAATCCTCTCACGTGGGCCTCTCAAAGTGCTGGGATTACAGGCTTGAGCCACCACGACCGGCCTTATCAGAGTTTTTAAAGAGAGAACTTTCCTTTCTTTTGGTCATAGGCCTTAGACCCCTAAAGATTAAAAAAAAAAAAAAAATATCATACCACAGTTGCTGTCCCAGTTAAGCTTACACACAACTTATTTGCAGAGACAGGTCATATGATGCAACAACCAACCACCAACACCAGATGGTTTAGGAACTAAACAGTATTTGCAGTTACAAGAGAGAAGAAACTGATCACTGGAAGATGCGATAATAGAAAAGGTTTCAAACATTTTGCCCTACCTCCCCCACTACCTTAGTTTCTGAAATGGTAAACATTGAGAATAGGACAAACTTTCCATTTTCAAATTATGCCCTCTAACATTTTTCCCTTCTAACATTTCTTGTTTGACCCAACTTGCTTTTCCTTAGAATTTTTACAACATTTTAGTAAGGCTAGTTCACCCTCAAGAAAATGCCTTTTCTGAATCTTTGTTACCTCACAAATCAATCTTATCAGGCTTCCAGTTCTCACTCCTCTCTGGCTCCCGCAATATTTCTAGAGATCAAGGAGACTGAAAAGAATTCTGCATGCACAGAATTCTCTTCAGACCTACTAGTTTTATTTACCAGAAAGGGCAAGAGAGAGTTCAAGAAAGTTCCACCAATCTCATCATCCCTGAGTTGTTCCTTGTTCAATTGTTCTGACTGGCAGGCTTCCAATAGTGGCCTTCTACACCCTCTATACAACTGAGCTTAAAAAGTAAAAATACACTATTCCTTGATCATTGGTTTTACACCAGTCATGTCCAAAGTCAGTCATCTTTTCCAAGTCAACTGCTCACTGACATTATGGAACCATCCACTCCCCAATCCCCCAAAAAAGTAAATTTTAAACTTGTCAACAGTTAGGAGCTGCATCCTAAGAAGTCAGTAGTAACGATACACTTTCTGCTTCCTGACTCTTAGAATTTGCCTTGTTTTGTTTTTTCCCTCTTGGAGGCTGCCATCATGAAATTCAAAAGGTTTAGAAGTGAACATATTTGAAATAAATAAAATTCTATAACTATGTCAAACATCAAAATTTGAAAAGAAATGCTCCTGCAAAACTCAGTGGTATAAATGATGAAAGCTGCTGTAAAAAGCCTCAGGAGCACCGATCACATAGGTACAAAAGGAAACAGTAGAAAGTGAGAAAGCAGGTGGCTCAGGATGGAAAATCGGTATGAAAACACAAGCATCTTTGAATGCTGCCAAGAAGTCTTCCAACAGAACCTTAGGAATGTGGAGGCGCTAAGCCTGGAATGTTGCTTTTCAGCTCTTCCTATTAGAATCCCCTGAGTGCCAGGACAGAAGGATGAGGCATATACCACCACTGAAAAAAGTAGTTTTTCAGTTGAGTGGAGGTTATAGTTCTTATTTTCTACCTCAAGTCCCTCTAAAGTCAGCTATTAAGTAGCAAAATCAATTTGATATTGATCAAAATGGTTAACTAAGGGGACATGGGAAGCTAAGGAATCACAGATATACCAAGTAAGAGGAAAGAAAGAGAAAACAGGTAGTTGAGTCATGACATGAGGAAGAGATTTATGCACACAAAATGGTTAAGTATGGCTTTAGGCTATATTTATGCACCCAATGATGAAATCTTTGGGATACAACCACTGAGGAAGTGAAGTAGCAGAAACAAGATAAGGGCTGAAGGCAGACAGATTAGGATTTGAAAGTTGGCTTTGGGGGCTAACTATAAAACCTCAAGTAAACCAATTAACCTAAGTCTCAGCGTTCCCATCCATAAAATAGAGATATTATCCCTATTATGCAGAGCTGTTGTAAAGCTGGCAAAAATGTAATAAATACCCATCCCATGACAGATACCTAATAGGTAGCTATAGTGATTTAAAAAAAAAAAAAATCCTTCCAGCCAGGCTTGGTGGCTCAGTCTGTAATCCCGCGCCTTTGGGAGGCTGAGGTGAGTGGATTACCTGAGCCCGCGGGTTCAAGACCCGCCTGGGCAGCAAGACCTCATCTCTACAATAAATCAAAAAATTAGCCAGGCATGGTAACGCGCGCCTGTAATCCCAGCTACTCGGAAGGCTGAGGTGGAAGGATCTCCGGAGCCCAGCAGGCGAGGCTGCAGTGGCCGGGAGCGGCCACTGTACTACAGTCTGAGTGACAGAGTGAGACTCCAACTCAAAAAACAACAACAACAACAAAAAAAAATCCTTCCTAAAGCACTAAATGTTATCCTTTATTTAATAAGAGAAAGGTAGGGGGAAAAAATCACACTTCCCTAAAAGACTACACAGGAAACAATGGGCATATGGACAAATTTAACAAGTGTCTGACCTTAGATTCCCTGGAAAGCTCAGTTATTTCTCTTCTCTATGCATCTCCTAACATTCCTTCTTACTAACAAATTCCTCTACTCTCTCAAACTCCAACAGACTATATAACTAATACTTCAAGTCAGTAATTTTCTATGAATTACTAATTTCCCACTTTCTTCTTTCTGGTTTATTTGTTTGTTTGTTTGTTTTAGAGACAAGGTTTCACTCTGTCACCCAGGCTGGAGAGCAGTGGAGCAATCAAGGCTCACTGCAGCCTCAACCATCTAGGTTCAAATAATCCTCTTGCCTCAGCCTCCTGAGAAGCTGGGACTACAGGCACACACACCACCACGCCCAGCTAATGTTTTTTTTGTTCGTTTGTTTGCCATCTGTAGAGTGGTCTTGCTATGCTGCAGGAGCTGGCCTCAATCTCATGGCCTCAAGCAGTTCTCCTACCTTGGTCTCCCAGAGTGCTGGAATTACAGGCATGAGCCACTGCACCTCATCTGATTTCTCACTTTCTTCCTAAATAGTCCAATGCTCTCCAACTCCCCTAAATTATATTTATGGCCCCAGTCCCTATAAAGATACTGTCTCAAAACAAAAACCAGGTATCAAGGACATCAAGTATCTGCTAGTTGCTGCTTTGTTTTGTTTTATCTAACAACATTAGTATCTTAAAAATAATTTTATTTTTTTTTTTTTTTTTTTGCGCTAGAGTCTCATTCCTTCGCCAGGCTGGGGTGCCATGGCATGCTCACAGCCATCCCAATGTCGACCTGCCAGACTCTGGCAATCCTTCCACCTCAGCCTTCCAAGTAGCTGGAACTACAGGTGAGTACTTCCACACCTAGCTAATTTTTTTTTTTTAATTGTAGAGATGAGGTCTATACCAAGTTGACCAGACTGGTCTCGAATCCGCAGGCTCAGGCAATCCATTCGCCTTGGTTTCCCAAAGTGCTGGGATTACAGGCTGAGCCACCAAACCAGGCCTTAAAAATAAATTTTACCTATATCTCATCTGTCCTCCTTGAAGCATATTCTTTAACAGCTGGTGGAAGTGAATATGCTAATATCAAAAACATACAATTTAATTCACTAAACAATTTCTCAGTGGTTCTCAAAGGCCACAATGTTTACGTTTGGTAATTGCTATCATTCTCTGCAGTATTTACTTTTTAAACCATGGACTTATTATTTTTCAAATGAATTTCCCTGGTAACAAACTGAAGAACCTACAAAGACACTCATGTCTATAAGAAATAATGCAAAAGAAGCTTAAAAAGACAGAAAACCTCCAAGAGATAAGTGATTATTTCAAGAGGCTGAACCTAAGATTAATTGCAAATCCTGAGGCAGATAGAGAGACAGAGACCACCCTAGAACAAACATTCTATAAAATTATCCAAGAAAACTTCCCTCATCTCATCAGTGACATGACCATTCAAAGACAAGAGATTCAGAGAACCCCTGCAAGACAACAAATAAGAAGACCTACTTCTAGACACATAGTAATTTGCCTACACAAAGTAGGTATAAAAGAAAAAATCCTAAAGGTAGCAAGAGAAAAGTCAGACTACCTACCAGAGAAGACCAATTAGAATAGCAGCAGACTTAGCTACAGAAACACTTTAGGCTGCGAGAGCTTAGAGCCCAATCTTCAAAGTTCCCAAAGATAAATAATTTCAACCAAGAATTACCTACCCAGCTAAGTTTCATCAGTGATAGAGAATTAAAATCCTTCCCTGACATTCAATTCCTAAGAATTTATACTGCCTCCAGACCAGCTCTACAAGAAACACTTAAGAAAGTATTAAACACAGAAGAAAGGAAAAAAAGAACATCACCGCTCTTCCCAAGAATGCAGGAAAAAGACTGAAAGAAATAACACATTATATACTCCTGGCCAGTGCTCAGGAATATCTACATGTTTATTTGACTTCTCTTTCATCATGAAGAATGGCCTCAGCAAAGAAAGAGATGAATACATGAAGATTCATGCCATTTCTTTACTGTGCGTAGTGGTCAATTTAACCTCTTTATGCCTCTTGGTGTCTCTGCATCCCATAAAATAGATTCAGAATCTAGAAAGTTAGTAAAAATATAATTTAAATTTCCCAGAAAAGAAAGAGTGTGTAACTGCTTAGCTTTAAGACAAGAACCAGTATCTCTAAAACCTAAACCTAAGGTAACAAATGAATAATAAGAGAAGCAGGTCAGTCAGCCGTTCATCATTTAATATTTGCTGGACAATTTTAGACTCAGAATAACTTCATCTGGAAACTCACATTTATATTTGAGATAATTCAAACAACAAGCACTTACTACTACGTGCCTACTATATAGTAGGAAAGGGGTTGAACAAACTACTTCTGTAAAGTGCCAGACAGTAAATATTTTAGGCTGTTCAGGCCATATGGTCTCTGTTACAACTCCTCAATTCTGCTGTTGTAGTGTAAAATAGAGCCAAAGACAATAACAAATGAATGAGGATGGCTGTATTCCAATAAAACTTTATTTATGAACACTGAAATTTAAATTCCACATAATCTTCATGTGTCATAAAATAGTCTTCCTTTGATTTCTTTTCAACCTTTTAAAAAATGTTAAAAAAAATTCTTAGCTCACAACCATATAAAAACAGGTAGTTGTCTCGTTTGGCTGCGGATCATAGTTTGCCAACCCCTGTACCTCCCCTAGGATGCTAGGCATTTGGGCGACATCAAGAATAATTAGACAATTTTCCTGATTTATAAGACAGAATAGGAGAGGCAAACCAACAATTACAGCACAATCTGATAAATGCTAAGAAGAAAAGTGCAACCAGTGTTAAAGGAGCGAGAGATGGAGCAAGTAAAGAAATTTCTCCTAAACTGCCAATGAGATCTTGATAAAAACACACTAAAGCAATTTCAGCTTGGCTTTTCTATAACACATTGTTAAAAGATACTTTAAAAAACAAAGAAAATGTGACTTTAAAAAAATATCCACAACCCACATCTGCTAGGACTTTATCAGAACATATCTGGGTGTGTTTTGGAACATACTTTTTAATTATCATTCCAGGCCAGGACCTCCAGCAAAATCCATTCTGCATTGATCTGCCAGGAAGCAAGTACAACCAAGGTGCTAGCTGACTGAGGCTCTTAAGGGCAAGTCCACAAGTCTCACCTATTTATTTCACCTAAGTCCTTTTGCTGTCACAGGTAATAGTTTTTAAATACTCTGGGATAGAAAGAATCAAAAATGTTTTTCCCCCAAGTGAAAGGTCAATGGAATAATCAGCTTGGCCAGAGTCTCAAATATTTGCCTGCACCCCAGTGGTTCTACCTAATCAAATCAGGTTTATTAGAGAGTCACCTCTGATCAGTACTAGGTTTTATCTGCATTTGGAGATGCTTAGGCAGATTTATCTTAATTACCTCAGAACAAACTAAGCTTGGGTCTTGAGACTTAATTGTCAAAACTGTCTGCCCGGATGTTTTGCTCCAAGGGGAAAACTGAGGGAGCCAGGAGCCAAGCTGACATCATCAGCTGTGTATTTAATTAAAGCAAGATGAAGGGCACAGAGGTAGGGAAGGATGGTGGATCAGCCTTTCCCGTCCCAATCCAGAAAGTCTACACAACTCGTGACAGTCTAACGGGCTTCAGTCCTTCCATTCATCTGGCAGAAGGACTATCTTTTCTAAAGTCCAGGAAAGTAACCACAGTCTGAGGTTTCTGACTCCTACATAAGCCATGAATGTCACAAGAAAGGAGAATCGGCAGCTACCACCTCCTAAAAGCCAACAGGACACAGACCTCTTAAAATAAAATAAAATCTAAAATAACTACATATATTCACATAAGCCATGTGCTGGGCTTATAATTCAACATCAAATTCAGGTATTCAAGCAAGTCCTACTACTTGAGAACACAAAGAGAATAAAGTGAAACCCAAAATCTGGGTGGTTCTTTTCTCCATCACTTCCTCCCCCAGAAATCAATCTTCTTGAGGTTGGTAGGGACAGGGGCTATGTCTCATTCATATCTTTATCCTACAGCTTTCCCATGTTATATCAGCTGATTAAGTCAAAGTACAGGATACATTCAATGATTAACATACTCTATGCTCTGTTTTTTTTAAAGGGGATAAAAAAAAAAACAACTTTCTAAAAGATGGGGGAAATGAGAAAATTGAACAAATTTTAAAATGTGAGTTAAATTAATAAATCTGGAGAAAAATAAATAAACCATAGGATGGCTGGTTTCTATCTGTATTAAGTGATTGTTTTTTTCCCCAAAGAAAAGACTCAACCTAACCATCCAAAGAGTGTCAGGAACCTAACTAAGCCTCTCTGGTAACACCAGTTGAGAATTCATTTCATTCTAGTGGCAAGCTTGTAGTTCCCAAGAGACCTTTCTAGGAGATCTAGTGGTCAGCTGTACAAGGACTTCTTATGGTCTGAAATGAACTTGTGCCATTACTGTGCTCACCACACAGTGGGGGAGGGGCAGAGAGACCATTTGCTAAGAGGCCACAAGGCCATTATTAAACAATTCCTTCCACCAATATAGGTGGGAGCGGGAAAATAGGGAAAAGAGAAGGAACACAGAGAAAGGAAAAAGAAATCTGTCAGCCGGGCTCAGTGGCTCAGCCTGTAATCCCGCGCCTTTGGGAGGCTGAGGTGAGTGGATTGCCTGAGCCCGCCGGTTCAAGACCTGCCTGGGCAGCGAGACCTCATCTCTACAATAAATCAAAAAATCAGCCGGGCGTGGTAGTGCATGCCTGTAATTCCGGCTACTTGGAAGACTGAGGCGGAAGGATCGCCAGAGCCCAGCAGGTTGAGGCTGCGGTGGCCGGGAGCGGCCACTGCGCTCCAGTCTGGGCGACAGTGAGACTCCAACTCAAAAAAAAAAAAAAAAAAATCTGTCATGCCACCACTGTACCACCATCTTACCTTCTAGTTATTAATGACAGTTCTTGACTATGACGAGTACATCACAGCAGCACCATTGCTAAGGTTCTGCCTGGGAAATAAAACGGGTCTTTGTTTCTGTTCCCATGCTCTTCTCTGCCTTATACAACCTGTGGGCCTTCCAGGACTGACTGTACTAGTACAACAGCCTGCATGGTGAATGAAACACTAAAACTATTCCTTAAAGGTTGGTAATAAACCACAGCCAAAGCCCCTTCTCCTAACCAGGTCCCCAGGAAGGCACGGCCCTCCCCTAAGACATGTCCCCAACTTCCTAACACAGCAGGGAGCCTTTATATATCTTCAATACCTCAAGCCAACTGTCCCACACCTAGCCAGGGATGCCTAGTGCTGATCTTTAGATGTGGCCAAGAGGGACTTTACTTCCCTTCTGATTAACAAGCTTCCCTATTGTTATTCAGAATTTCTATTCAGGAAGTCTGAGGTGCAGCCCAAGAATCAGCAATTCTAACCAGTTCCCAGATGATGCTGATACTTCTGGACTGGAGATCATAAAGTGAGAACCAATGGAGTAAATTTTAAAAAACATAAAAGTCAGTCAATTGTTGTCTTCAGTTTTTTTAAAAAGTATGACAGCCCCCAAATTAATGTAGACCCTAGAGCTTTTTATATGTACAAAACAGCTGCCAAAATCCTGAAGTATTTGCTTTGCTGTGTAAGCAGCCAATTGTGATTTTGCACTCAGCCACAAAGCAGAATTGTAGATTTTTTTCCATTAACTGGAGGATTTGCTTCATGTCTGTATTACTATTTTACAGTATCTAATTACTGGGCTGTGAAGTGCCAAATGGTCAACAAGCTTCTCTATTATTATTCAGGTACACCAACTGATACTGGTGCTGAAGAACACCTTATTTTAAGGGACTGCTAAGTGAAATACTTGCTGTCTATGATATTCACATATTACTAAGATAGGCACACAAATTAACCACAGAAACACAACCTCCACCAGTAACTAATCTTTCCAAAGCAAGAGCATTTATGGCTTTACTTCCTTGTCAGGAACTCTATTTTTTTGACTGCACAGCCGAGGGGACACAGCTAAAGAAGCTCACCTCTAACATTTTTCTTTCTGGTTCTTTAAAAACACACAGTTAGCCGGGCTCGGTGGCTCAGCCTGTAATCCCGCGCCTTTGGGAGGCTGAGGTGAGTGGATTGCCTGAGCCCGCGGGTTCGAGACCCACCTGGGCAGCGAGACCTCATCTCTACAATAAATCAAAAAATCAGCCGGGCGTGGTAGCACATGCCTGTAATTCCAGCCACTTGGAAGGCTGAGGCGGAAGGATCGCCGGAGCCCAGCAGGTTGAGGCTGCGGTGGCCGGGAGCGGCCACTGCACTCCAGTCTGGGTGACAGAGTGAGACTTCAACTCAAAAAAAAAAAAAAAAACACACAGTTGCCATCATCAACTAACCCACAACACCCCACTTAGTAAGTGAATTGAAAATATAAGACAGTAAGTGTTTAGGTCGATGGAAAAGGGGAGAAATCTCATATAAGGAAAGCTACCATAAACCCAGCTATCCTGGCTGTGAACTCACAGAACCTTTCCCTGAGCAGCTGGACATGAGCCCTGAAACTGGGCTGCCTGGTTTGAATCTTGATTCTACCACTTGATTCCAGTTGTTTACACAGTAGCAAGTTACTGAACCTCTCTGGGCATCAACTTCCTCATCTGTAAAATCAGGACAGGCATAATAGCACACAAACTTTATTGGGCTGGCTTGACTATCTTAAGAGATTGTCTATGTAAAATGCTTGTCACATGTTAAGTACTCAGTAAGCTTTAGGCATTATTATTGCTCCCTGTGAAGGTCTGGGGCAGGATATGGAAGGGCCTGTACCTTAGTGATGTCAGCAAGCCATGAAAAGGATGATAGGTCTCCTCTATTCCAAAGGGACTAAGCAAGACTAGGCACTAGACCAAGTTAGACTGGGAGCTGCTAGTATGGAAAGTTAAACAAGGAGACTTCAAAAGAAAAGAGAAAGAGTAGGCTTATAAAGAATTGGTGGACTCTTCCATGCAAACTGGAGAGGAAAAGCAGAGCTGGTGACTGGGAGAAAAAGAGCATAGCTATCCATTAGTTGGTAACAGCAGTTCTCAAAGATCACCAGACCACCAGACCAATGTCTCATATATTCCAAAGCATCTGAAAACTATTAACACAGAACACAGAAGTTTTATAAGTTTTTCCTAACCAGATCCAATTTTTTTCGTTATTCACATTCCCTCCCCAATCTCTGCCCATCTGGAACTGCCTAAGCAGAAATGGATACTAAGTTGAACACAGAGGAGCAAGGAGGTGGTCTTCATAGAATGGGAACAACAGGTTCAGAAGAACAAAGCCGGGTGATGCAGAAGAGGTGGCAGGCAGGGTGAGCCTTAGGTCAGAGGGGCCATAGAAGTAAAGGTCACAAGTACAAAAAGAGCACACAGTCTTCCAGCTGCTGCTTCCTAACAAAGGTAGCACTGAAAAGTGTGCAATCAAGTATCAATAAAAATAAAAAGGGGACTATTCCTCCTCAAAGAGCATGGGAGGGGGAACAAAACACAATTGTGTGAGCATGTGCGTGCACATAATGGAGAATTAAAGTAATTCTTAGTACACTTAGAGAAAATTACATTTCTGGCTTCAGGCATGTGTACTCTGCTATGCTCTGAAACTCAAGAGTGAGAAGTGCTCTGTCAATGACCCTAGCTCTTGAAAATACAAGTGCTATACAGGAAGAGAACACCATACACTTGATACAGACAAGTGTTGGAGAGAGATATTATCTTCATCCAAGGGGTTAGTTGCACTTTTCTTCCTAAAAGCAAATCAAAACCATTAACCAATCATAACTGTTCTTCAGACTCCACATCTGGCCCACACTTGAAATTCTCTTTAGTCTTTGGGAACAGGACACAGATACAAAGCTGTCCCACTAGAGAGGTTAAACAAAGAACTTAACTCACTTACTGGCCTAAGAAGAGCAACATGCAGAGCCCAAGCAGGAGAATAAATTGTGACCCAACAAGTTCACTAGGCTCTATCAAGAAGGAAGTCCCCATTCCCCAACAGCACTGGAATTCCCAAGGTCAGAGTGTCATCTAAGTCCCTTCAATACAGGATCCTTCCCACAGATATTCACAGACTAGCCAGATGCACCAACAGATGTCTCATTTTCTGCTTGCAAACCAAGCCAACGAATTCACAGGATCTTAATGGTGAATGTTCAACTTCCTAGCTAAGGCACTATGAACCTTATTTTTAAAGATGGCCAGAAAGAAATTCTAGGCCTCACTGAAGGCCAACCCAGTAGGTAATAATCACTTGTGGGTCTTGAAGTCATTTATATCTAACAAAACTACCTGTAGCAAAGATCTAAGTCAAATACACCCTTGCTTTTTTCATAGTTCCGCTAGTCCTCACTGTGAATGCAGTAAGCATACTTTCAGACCTGCATAGTCCCAGTTTTTTGCATTTTCCCCAAAAATTGAATTAAATCAATAACAACGTTTGATGTATTTCATATGTCTTTGTAAGATTTTGCCAGTTCAAAATTCACAAGTTGAGGAAAAGCTTGGGACAAAAAGAATATTTTGCTTCAGAAAAATGGTTACTGCATCTGTAGAAATATTCAACAACCAATGAGTACTATAATAAAACTGTAAACACATCCAGAATATCACAGCTAAGGATTCTCCAGCTCCCAAGTTCTAAGATCTTTATTTTTATTCCCAACATATAGTAGAATGTCTCAACCATACTATTGACATATCACCTGACTCTCTTTCCCCAAATCAGGGCTTAAAAAAATAATAATTCCCTAGCACAGGCACTAACAGCAACCAAACCAAAGAGCATCCAGGAGACAACATATTTTTTTACAGGGAATATCCTGTCTACCAACTGTAGGTATTCACTTTCAAGTTATTTAGATTAACTTGCTCCAAACAAATAAAACCAATCTATTCCAAGAAAGCTAAAATATCAGCCTGCCTTAACAACCAGAGACCACCATAGATAATATAAGAGCAATGCTGCTTTATGTAGACATAGAATATTTAATAAGATTAACTTATCTAATAGGATTTAGGGACACTATGAAGGCCATTATGGTGTCTCCTACAAGCTGGTGTCTCCAAAGGCTTTAACCATTTGATTTAATCTAATCTGGCCTAATCTAATCAAGGTTGTCTCCCTGCATTCTGTCAGTGGACTCTTGAGTAGTAATATAAAAAGTAAAGACAAAATCATTTAAATCATACTCTGTAGACCAAATATATGCTAACCTTTAACTAAAAATTAGTGCAGACCTGGTTTCAAATATGTGGGGGTCTTCTGTTGCCTTAATTTGCTAATTTATATAATCTACCTAGGCTAAGAAATTATTTTATCATCCACTTGATACTTAAGTTCTAATTGAACAACACAAGGAAGATTTCATATGTTGATTAATGATCTTACTCAAAATCTACACTGTCCTTTTCAACTGACTCTAACAGGAGCAAGGTTTAATTCAGCAGCAAGCTCTCCATGCAGATATAAGGTCAAAACCAAGGTTGACTCAACAGCAGTGAGATTCTTCTTGAGTGACAGTTCATGTCCCTGTACAAGGTGGTTTCTGTCCCAAGATGCTACAAGCACTGCCTCCAGATGTCCAGCACAAAGAGGTCTAACGCAAATCTATATTGGATGATTCTGAGTTTACCTGACCCCTTCACCAGGTATACTAAAACTACCAAGTTTGTCTATATCCTATATCCTCCATTTTCCTATGATATATTATCACATCAATCACCGAGATTGTATGCTAATCAGTATGAATTTTAAAAGTAGCTCATAAAGGAAAAGAAAATAAAAATTAGGTGTATTAGTATATTTTGGACCTGCACTGTTCAGTATAGTAGCTACACTGGAAAAAATAAAGTAAATATCTCATTATTTCTATACCGATTGTATGTTGAAATGATTAAATTTTTAGATACATTGAGTTAAACAAATTACTAAAACTAATTACACCTGTTTCTTTCACCCCTTTTTTTGTTGTTGTTTTTAGAGACAGGCTCTCACTATGTTGCCAAATGTGCCCTTGAACTCAACAATCCTCCCACCTCAGGCTCTCAAGTAGCTGGCATGTACCACCACCTCACCTAGCTTTTTTCTTTTTACTTTTTTAACATCACTACTAAAATCTGTTAAATTATATATGTAGATCATATTTCCATTGAACATCTACACTGTTTTAGACAATCTGTTCTCTTTTCCTCCTCAAGACAATTTCAAAGGAAAGGTACACATTTCATTCCGTTAACTCCTTAGGTCAAGGTCAGGTGATAATTCTCAAAGAACAGAATAATCTCTGAACAAATATTTATTTACTGTGGCCTCAGGAGGAGCAGAAACCACAGATTTTAATCCCAATCCAGTTACTATATATCTTAATCAACCTTGAATGTTCTGTTTAACTTTTCTGAACTTCTAGTGGCCGGTTCATCATGAGATGAAGAGTTTTCACCCAAATACACAGCTACATCTGGTTACCTCAGGCAAAAATATAGTCAGTTCTTTCAAGTATAATAGGCAGAGCAAGCCAGGCTCGGTGGCTCAGCCTGTAATCCCATGCTTTGGGAGGCTGAGGTGAGTGGATTGCCTGAGCCTGTGGGTTCGACACCTGCCTGTGCAACTTGGCGAGACCTCATCTCCACAATAAATCAAAAATTAGCCAGGCGTGGTAGCGCACGCCTGTAGTTCCAGCCACTTGGAAGGTTGAGGCGGAAGGGTCACCGGAGCCCAGCAGGTTGAGGCTGTGGTGGCCGGGAGCGGCTACTGCACTCCAGTCTGGGTGACAGAGTGAGGCTCCAACTCAAAAAATAAAAAATAAAAAAATAATAGGCAGAGCCTAATTCTCACCCTTACAGAGCCACACCAAGTGCACCTACTTTGGGGAACTCCCCAGAACACATTAGTTCAAACAACCCAGAAATGAATGACTAGTTTCAAATATTAGACACTAATCAAAATGGCCAACTTGCTACCACAAGAAACATTTCCTCAGGCTCTGCTAACAGCACATTTGAACCTGTGACTCAGAAAAATCGTTTTATCCAGGAACTGAGTTCAATGAGAAATTCAGAAAGAAAACATTATCAGAGGGAAGGTAGCAGCTATCAGATGTGCCAACCACAGATGAGAAATTCAGAAAAACACTGATTATCAAACGGAAGGTAGCAGCTATCAAATGTGCCAACCACAGAGTATACCCTATACCAGAGATGTCAGAAGTTTACCTCACACTTCATTCTTCACACTGTCTCACACCAGTCATGCCCAGGCAGTTCTGGACTCTCCACATAACACTGCTAGGGCAATACTGCCTCTATCACCTTGCTCTGAACCAAATCTGCATTCCCAATGGCCCATAACCTAATTAGTTTTTAAGAAAAGATTCAGGTTAGTGTTTTACCCAGCACACTTAGGAGAACTAGGCAGAGCCTCAGCTAAGGGCAAGGAATATGAAGATGAAGAGAAGTGGATCTGGACCCTCAAAGCACAGAATCTTGCCGTAGCAACTTCCACTGGATTCTAACATAGTATGTGCGAAAACTAACATACGTCCAGGTAACACAGAGGACCCAAAAGACAAAGGCAAAGAACAGTATAGTGCTTAGGGAGCAACAAGCAGTTCATTGCTGCTGGATCTTTTTTTTTTTTTTGAGTTGGAGTCTCACTCGGTCGCCCAGACTGGAGTGCAGTGGCCGCTCCTGGCCACCGCAGCCTCGCCTGCTGGGCTCCAGCGATCCTTTCTGCCTCAGCCTTCCGAGTAGCCGGAATTACAGGCACGCGCTACCACACCTGGCTGATTTTTTGATTTATTGTAGAGATGAAGTCTCGCTGCCCAGGCGGGTCTCGAACCCGCGGGCTCAGGCAATCCACTCACCTCAGCCTCCCAAGGGCGCGGGATTACAGGCTGAGCCACCGAGCCCAGCTGCTGGATCATTTTTAAAACATCTCAGTCTTATGTGAGAGCTAAATGGTTACAAAGATGGAAATAACAGACACTGGAGACACCAATAAGGGACAATGGGGAGGAAGATTAGGGCTCAGAAATTACCTATTGGGTGCAATGTTTACTCTCGAAGGAATGGGCCATCTGAGACCCAATCCCCACCACTGAACAATATGTCCATGTAATGAACATGCATGTATACCCCCTAAATCTAAAATAAAATAAAAATAAATAAAATAAGGAAGTACATGATGCAATTTATCTCTCCTTCCAAAATAAAAAGGCAAACAGGAATGGTGAGCAGGGCCATCTTTATAGGCTTGAAACCTGTGCAATCCCACATCTCCCTTTCCCCAGAAAGGGTCCCACACTTCATTTAATGCTCTACTGTTGTTGTCTTGAAATTCCTAATAATTTTCTTAATAAGGGGATCTGCATTTTCATTTTACACTTGAGCCCCACAAATTACATAGCTGCTCTTGGTAAGGAGAGATAGTAGGCAATCAAGCAGGGGTCCACAGGAATAAAATGATGAAAATCCTCCTCTGAACAACCCATGGCAATCCATGCCTTCAAGGCAGCTGCTCTCAAAAGAGTGCTTGACAGTGGCCAGGGGTACTAACTGCTAAGACACTAATTCAGCAAGTCTGGGATAGGAAGGCTAAGGACTGCATTTTTAGCAGGCTTCTGATAATTTTGGTATCAGCAATTTGAGAAACTATATCTAAAAAAAGTAAAATGTCCTAAACCTTTATCTCCTATAGATAGAGAGAATACAAAGGACTTCCTTCCCCAAGTGTATCTTTCCCAAGTCCTTAACCTACTACAGACATACAACAAGAGTCTGTGGATGTTATGAGGCTTTGAAAAAAAAGTAACGAGAGCACAATTTTGGAGAATCAGCATGGCAAGAGTCTGATTTAATAAGTTAATCGTTCTGATAAATGATTTTACCATCTCTTGTTAGCAAGTCAGCTTTTAACTCTTACCCTCTTCCCATAGTTCCCAATCTATAACCATCCACAATGTAACAAAACAACTGGTCCACTTTGGATGGCTAAAATTGTGCTACTCCATAAGGCTGTGTGGGCAAGGAAAAGGGAAGAGAAAGGAAGGGGGAAAAAATGATTTCATAATATACTACTGAGAAGACAATGATCTCTTTTCTTCTTCCTTTCTTGCCAATTTCCAGTGATCCTTCCAGCTTTTGGTGAATGCCACTTTTCAGCTTTTGCTAGAACCTGAGACTGAGTTAGATTCCCCTTGTTGTACACTCTATAAGAGCCTGTGACTATCCTCTCTACTCTAATTCAGTCACAGCTATTTGGTTATTGGTTTGAGCTTTTTTGTGTGTCTTCTACTCAACAGCTCTATAACATCAAGATCTCTATATAACTCACAACTGTCCACTACTTAGCAGCCAGTAGGTACTTAATAGATAGATGGCAACAAATGAGAAAAGTTACAAGTCTTTGTTTTGGGGTCAGTCACAGAAAGAGAGATGAGGTAAATCTGTTCACAGGACGAACAGGGCAAAAACCAAGCATATAGTGAGACTGACAACCCACCAAACAATGTAGGCACAACTGGACTGTGGGACTCTACCCTAGAATTATATCACTCACTGGAATGCAAAGTTGTATGTAACAGGCAAAAGGAGGTAGTTTGGAACCCAGTTTATTGGGCTATGGAAGCACAGTGTACCAAATGCCAACATGGTTTGTCAGATGCCTCTTGCTCCCCAGGTACTTGGACAGTAAGACAAATAATCCACCTGCCACCACCCATTTTTTAGGTTCCCAGATAACTTAGGAAAAACAGAAAGGTCCAAGGAACTGTATATGAAGGGCTGAGACAAAGTGTAAATGGCAAAAGAATGAATGATTTTCTAACAATTATGACGTACACACATATAGGAAGAGACATTAACCAACAGTTCAGAGAATGCCATGGAAAACAAGTGATCTCCAGAAGACATCCTGATCATTTATTCCTTCATGGGTTCCAGTCTAAATTTTCTCCTATCTACTCATTTAACCATCTCTGAGTGATTAAATCCTTTCCCCGTCATCCAGCTTAGGTAACACTAAGTTCTTAATTAAAACACTACAAAAAATGATGAACAACTAAATTCAGGTGCTGCATAATTTACTTACATTTACATAAGTTTCCCCCAAGGAACTCAAGGCATTTTGCAAACTTAAAATTATCTGGTGGATATTAATCTCCACAAAATCCTCAGGAGAAAGACAAGACTGTAAGGTGCATAATCAACAATAGGTCCCTTATCTTCATACATACATATCTTCCTCCCACAAATCTGGCTGTGCACCACAGCCAGGTCTCTCTGGGCCACAAATCTAAACTAATTTGAAAAATTATACCAAGTACAGGTAGGATTTTCCAGGAAAACACACCAAAAGAAGGAGCTAATGACCATTCCATCACACTGTGAAAAAATTTATTAAATCTTTTCTTGCACGTTTTCTGTTCTGGAATAGAAAAAAAAAAAAAATCCCACACCACACCAATGTAAAATTTTCAAGACCAACTTAAAAATGTATCTGAGGGGTTAAAAAAAAGGTTACTGAATTCTAAAACATATTTATCCCAAACTTCTTTGACCTTACCCCTCACAGGAGAATTTGTGTTGTAAACAAATACCCCAGGCTTTCCAGGGCCTTCAAATGTATTCCTAGTGTTTTATTTATTTATTTTTTTGAGTCAGGGTCTCACTCTGTCACCCAGGTTAGAGTACAGTGGCACAATCACAGCTTATCACATCATCAAACTCCTGGGCTTAAGTGATACTGCCATCTCAGTCTCCTGAGTAGCTGGGACTACAGGCAAGTGACACCATGCCCAACTAATTTTTTTTTTCTTTTTTGTAGAGATGAGTCTCACTTTGTTTACCAAGGCTGGTCTCAGACTCCTGGGTTCAAGCAATCTTCCCACCTTGGACTCCCAAAGTGCTGGGATTACAGGCGTGAGCCACCGCACCCAGCCAATGTTTTATCTCTTAAGCTGGGTAGTAAGTACGTGCGTCTTCAGTTTATTTTTCTTCTTTAAGCCATTCATGTTTATATAACATCACACATATGTGTCTTATAAATCTTTTGGTGCTCCTGCTGTATTCTGTACAAGTAGGTCAGGAATCATGCTTTGGGAACCTGTGCAGGCTACATAAAAATCTCCTAGGCACTTTTAAAAGCAGAGCCCTATTATGGGTTGAATTGTGTCACCACAAAAATAAATGTTAAAAGCCTAACCCCTGGTACCTCACAATGTGACCTCATTTAGAAATAGAGTTGTGGTAGATGCAAATATAATTAGTTAAAATGAGGTCATATTGGATTAGAATAGATGCCTAATCCAATATGACTGGTGTCCTTAACCAGAAGACAGCCATGTAAAAACACAAGAACACCAAGAGACAACCATGGCAGAGACTGGAATTATGTAGCTGCAAGCCAAGGAATGCAAAAGACTGCCAACAAATCATCAGACTCTAGGAAAAGGCCAAGGAGGATTCCCCTACAGGTTTAAGAGGGAGCTTTCGCCCCCCATCCCCTGTCGATATCTTGATCTCAGACTTCTAGCCTCCAAAACTGTGAGACTATTTCTGCTGTTTAAACCACCCAGTTTGTAGTACAGCAGCCATGGGAAACAAATACAAGCCCCTAGTAAGAGTGGCACCAAAAGTGTCTAACCATTTGATCTAATTTTGAAAAGTCTGCCATAGGTTCTAGAATCTTAAGAACATAGATAGGTGCAGGAAAAGACCTCTAAATAACTCCCTTGTTTTGAAGATTAAAAAAACTGAGTCTGAAATTCACATCATTAAAAAGTAAACTGTTATCTGGAGAATGGCAATGCTTTGGGAACACTAACTACAGTATCCGAAATAATGAGAAATAAAGTAAGTACGTTTCTAAAGCAAACAGGTAAGAAAGTTCGGGTACTAACTGTGAGTGTAGACAAAGACAGCCTAGCTTCCTAGGTCTGCAACAGGAGAGAGGAAAGGCTAGGACCAACACTGCTGCCCAAGTACGTTTTACGATTTATCTCTAAAATTCCCCTCATTAGTCTCAGTCTCTGTTCCTACTTGAAAATTAAAAGGTTCAAGATAACCCTGACCTGTGTCTGGTTTGGTGTAACCAATATTTGCAAAGAGCTAATATTTGGAGGAAAGTAAGAAAAGCTATCTGATTCCACTATTCAACCATCGGTCCTTTCTGACTATAATCTACACAGACATACTTAGCAAACTTTAAAATACAGCCTCTCAAACATTGTTACAATTAAGTCACTCTGAAATGTCATGAAAAGCAATCTAGTCCCATTAAAATCTTCACACTCTCATTAAAAAAGCACTTACAGACTTGAAAATGTTCCTAATACATTATTTAAAGACACAAGATGTACAGTGACTAAAATTCTTGTATAAGGAAGAATAGTAGTAGCCAACTTTTTTTTTAAATGTGCAAATTTGTGTCATAATTGGGTAATTGGCAAACTGCAGGTAGCAGTCAGGTTGTAATGTACTAGTTTAAAAAAGACTTAAGGGTCCTTCCTCCCCACCCACCCTGAAATTTCAGCCCACCCAGGAAACAACCACATCAACAATATAAACAACAATCTCTTAGTTTAGCTAATGATCCTTCCACCTTCCTTCCCGGATTTTCAAACCCAGGAAGGGTTAGGAGAAAGAAGAGGAGGGGAAATCCACATCATTTCAGTTGACACCCCCAGGCCACTAGTAATCACTGCAAAGTCCTGACCTCTGGTCCACTAGGTCTCCTCCCTTCCAATTAAATACCTTCCACTGGTATTTATCTGTTGCCATTCAAAGACCTAAATGTGTTTTTTATAGGCCCTAAATCCCCTACAGGAACAGCAGGAGCCCCAGACTTGAAGTCTCTTTTCCTCTCCTCTCTCCCCCCTCCCAATCCACCTTTAACTGAGGATCTAAGTTTTTAACACTGAGGGTGTGTGGCACTGGGACTCCCAAAGCAGCTACAGCATCTCAATTCAGAGATGGCACATGCCCTGCTAGATCAGGCTGACCCCCCATCAGTTTAGTGGGTTTCACAGGTCTAAATTTCTTTAGTGTTTGTTTTCAATGAAATTACCTAAAATGTTGAGTTTGTAGAAAAGGTAAGATTTATGACTCCTGTTTCCTCTCTTCCACATGACTATACATCACTACATGATGTCCTCAGCCTCCTAAATCATAAAATGAAAATGGCGTACCTCTCAAACTCAAAGATCCTCCCTCTAAATCACTTGTGAGTCCTCTCCTTACAAATGTGCATCTGCTTCTAAGTACAATTATGTGCCAGGTCAAAAGATGACCTGTACCCTGCACTACTTGACAATTTTGATAGCAATTTTTAAAAACAAAAACAAGTTATGTGACTTTGAAATACTCAAAAAACCCTGTTTATGAGTTCAAGATTTGTTTTCAAACAGAAGAAAAATGGTGACATTTTCTTGGTTCCGTTTCCAACTCCAAACCTCTCTTACTCATGAAGATCTTTAATATGTACTACTATGTCATGGCTGGCAAAATGAATAGAACTGAACAAACAAATGAAGCTTGGTAGTCATTCTTATACAGTTAGTAAGTGACTACTATGTGATAGGAGCTTTATGTAATCATTGTATTCTTTATAAATACATGTGACCAAAGCAATTAAGCCAGAGAAGTAAAACAAGTTTACCGAAACAAGGTAGAAAAGTGGAGAAGGTTACTGAGCCTTCTACACCTTGGCTTATGAACGAATAAATAATAAAACAAAGCAACTTTAAAAGTTTTTAAAAAGGTAAAACTCAAGAAGAAGAAATTAAGGATTTACTATATAATTTCCTACCATCAAGGTTTTTTAAGAGCAACATTTTGTTTTCCTTAAATGTTGCTCTTTGGCAGTCCAGTATTTTTTAGGTCATCATTTTGACCAGGAAAAGAGAAGCCTAGGAGCCCTCTACAAATAGTTATAACTAAAGTTAGATAAAGAATGGAGATTGTTGCAATTAAACATGGCTTGCCCTAACTCATATGCTGTCATACTGCAACCTTTGTGCTTAGGTGTCTATCTCCTGCTACACAGAGAACATCTTAGTTAGCTCAGGTCACCATCACAAAATACCACCAACTGGGTAACCTAAACAAAAGAACTTGTTTTCTCACAGTTCTGGAGACTGGAAGTCCAAGATCATGTGCCAGCATGATAGAGTTCTGGTGGGGGCTTGCTGTGTCCTCACATGGCAGGGGAGGAGAGGAAAGCAAGCTCTCTGGTTTCTCTTCTCATAAAGTCACTAGTCCTATCAAGTGCAACCCTCATGACCTCATCTAAACCTAATCATCTCCCAAAGGCCCCATTTCCAAATACCATCATAATTGGAGGTTAGAGCTTCAACATATAAAGCTGGGGGTTGGGAGACACATCTCAGTCCATAGCTGGGAGCTTCTTCAAATTAAATCAATGCTGCAACTGAAACAACAGTTACAATCCCTCAACAAACATTTAATGAGAACCTAATACCTGCAAGTGCTATGCAGGGCAGAGAGGCAGATGAATGAATCGGCCTCAAACTCTGCCTTCATAAACATCATCAATAAATCAAGGGTATGGTACAAATACAGTGTGGGGCTAAGAAGTTTTAATTCAGCAGAAATATTTTCAGCCAATTAATGTTTATTGAAGCTCTAGTATGAAGGTGTCTATTCACAGATCCAAAGGAAGATACAAATTTTAAAACTTAAATATGGTTTCTGTCTTTCATATGTGTAGCTGACAGATGCTCCAGTTAGCCCCCATCGTCCTTGCCTTCTGGTGTCCATGCCCTTGTATGATCTCTCTCCTTGAGTATGGGAGGGACCTGTGACTTCTAACCAAAAGGGTGCAAAGATGACAGATATACATGATTATGTGATTACATTACAAAAGATTGTAGCACCTGTCTTGTTCTCTCCTTTGTTGACTTTGAGGAAGCCAGCAACCATGTTGGGGAACCTCATATAACAAGGAAATGTGGGCAGCTTCTAGGGCCTCCCAGGCCTACAGCTGCAAGGAAATAAATTCTAACAACATTGAGTAAACATGGTAACAGATACTTCCACAGTCAAGCATGTAAGCAACCAGCCCTGGGCAACATCTTGATTGCAGCTTTAGAAAGGACCCCAGCTAAGCTGTGCCCAGGCTCCTGACCTGCAGAATATGTGAGATGATAAATGTATATTATTTTAAGCCACTAAGTTTGTAGTAATATTGTTATATAGCAGTAGATAACTAATACAAGATAATTTCTTGAAGGCAACATTTAAAGTGTTTGAAAATACCCCTTTCCCTCACAAGTCAACAACTGTCTGGAGTTGTGCAGGGGGCGGGGGGATATATCTGTTAATATTTCTTTCAGGAGGATGCCTGAAAGAAATGCATAGAATTGTCTAATCACACATCTGTTAGTAATCCGAATGATATCAAATCTAACAGTTGAGGACACTGACATCTAGAAAGGTTCAATAACTCATCCAAAGATACAGAATACATTTATCATAAAAGCTAGGTTCCTATATAAAAGGCCTTTACAACCAAAGCAATTTATTACCTCAATTATTGATAAAAATACTCAAAATATATCTATCAAGTACAATTCTTCTAGATTTAGGATGGTAAAACAAACCAAATTTTCTTTTTTTGGTTAAGAATTTGTAGCACCTTGTTGAGTATCTTTATGTATATTATGTATGTAGAAAACTGGGATAAATTTGTCCTGATTCATGGATATAGATAAGCTTGTTCATTGGCATTTCTTCCATCCACTAAAAAATTCTAAAACATAGGATAAAAACTGCAGCCTTTTTAGAATTCCAGGTAATTTGGTTTTATTCCACAACAAGTTTCACTGATCCAAAATGGGTTAAGGGGAAAAAAACTACATGAACAAAGCTATTTAGCCTAAAAATGCATCCACTTTTAAACTTCCTCCATAGAAGAGTGTTTTCCCCCAGAGAATCACAGAATGCAACATCAGAGAAGATTGTGCTAATTCTGGCTCAAGTTCTACAGTTATTTAGAAGGTTAAATGACTTGCCCAAGGTCACAAAGAAAATTAACTATAAAACCAAGTCAGGCTGACTTCCAGTTTAGTTATTTCCTACACCATACTGGGAATCACTCAGCCCTCAAGTTGCAAATGGATACAAATACTTTAAGGGAAATGTCACCAATCAATACCCTGACCTTGAGCATCAGACACAACCACTAGTGGGGAACAGAATACCAAAATGAATTTGTTCTTACAGTATTCTAGATGAAATATAGGATATAAGAGAAAGGTTCTGTAAAACTTAATGACAATGTAACGTTCTTGTGAAAAAATACTTCATGATGTAGAAGTGTTGAATTCCTAAAAATAATGTAACTGAAATCTTAAAACTTAAATCATATTTAACTCTTTGCACTCAGAGACATTTCGTGGATCACCTACCAGCAACTCAACCATTCTTTTTTATGAAATAGTGAAAACAAATCACTTCATATTAAATAGTATAGCACTGAAACCAATTATTTTATAATTATGATATTTGGCTTATAACGGAATTTTGGACACTGAGGAAGTTATTTATGACAAAAAATAAAAAATTAATAGTATGTACTTTATTGTCCAGTCTATTGTTCAAAGAAGATGTGGAAGGACACACTCATGATTCCTGAAAACCATTTCTCCACTAATTGATCATATCTCAGTATATATTCCATCTCTTTACTTGCTTTTTTGTGCAATTTGAATGAAAAACCTCAAGGAAACATACACTTTTGAAAAATTTGTGTTGGCATAAGTCTGTCCTGAAAATCACCAGCAGTCTCTTTACGTCCCCTAAGAGGGGACATCCAAGCGGTTTGCTAGATTTACCATGTCCCCTCAGAAGAGACTTGTGAGCGCAAAGGGCTAAGCATTCTGGGAGAAAATGTTAACAATATCACCATTTTCCCAAACTGCATTTTCCATAAAACCTAGTTTTGTTTTCTGAATTTTCTAAAAGTGAATAACTTTCATAGCCCCAATACCTTGCCCCAAGTCTAAAGAATGCAGCCAATATGCAGCCCACCTGTGACTACAGGACCCACCGATACAGGGACAAAACAACCCTGCCCTACCCTCAAGTAGTTAGCATACAAAGCAGACTGCAATATGGCCTATAACAAAGGTGTAAGCAAGGCTATGCTGGGACTAGATAATGTAATTAACTCTGGATCAGGGAAAACATAAAGAAGCTGAGAGTCATTTGAATCTTGATCTATGAGTAGAATTTTGTCTGGAGGATCCTAGAGGGGTTCCAGTTATTTTGGTTTGGACTCATTGTATGAACAGAAACCCTGTTCTAAATTGGAACAAAGTACCATTCCTTT
Organism: Carlito syrichta; assembly: GCF_000164805.1. Lineage (NCBI taxonomy): Eukaryota > Metazoa > Chordata > Mammalia > Primates > Tarsiidae > Carlito > Carlito syrichta. The sequence continues at coordinate 1,031,747 of NW_007249757.1, read as the reverse complement.
ATGTGTTCATTACCCATTTGAGCACTTTACTGCTATAATCTGTTTACATGTCTGTCTCCTCCACTGGACAGTCGGCTCCTGAAGAAGCAGACACAGACTCCCTTTCATCATTATTTCCCTGCAGTACCTGACAGGGCAGACCTTGACATAATTTAAAATGCTACTATTTAACTTCTATAACTGTAAAATAGCTATTAGATCACTTGTAACTTCCTTTAATCTCTCTACCACATAACCTTAAATCTGTAATGAGGCACGGATAGTTATTAAAAAAAAAAATACAGGTACACCATAATTTCACACAGGGCTGCCAGAAATAGTGCTTAAAGTATAAGCCCCATTGTGTTTAATTAATTATTCTTAACTAATGTTGCTCCTCCTATTTAGTCCATATTACTCCTATTCCCTATATCAACCTATTTCACAAGTCAAATTTCTGAAGGATATTAATTATTTCATGGGGGAAGTGGAATGAATAGGATTCTAAGGTCAAATTAATCTGGGAAATGCTGGGTTAAACCAAGTTATTTTAAGATAGATATTTCAGAGCATTCAATATGCTATTATTAAATTAAATTCTAAGAAAATAATTGAGTATTTAAGTTTTACCTTTAGCTTCATAGCATCTTGGCCCTATTATTCTATAAAAGATGAGGAATACTTTCTGGGAAATTTATTCAAGTTAATAGCATTTACAAGTTGAAGAAAACAATAAATCTCAGTAGGATATCTTCTGTAAATATGAGCAAGACTGACAACTGAATTCATTCTTTCATTAATGCAACCAATGTTTACTGAATCCTGCACTACTTAAGAGAGGCAAAGTCCCTGCACTCATGGAGCTTAAGTCCAGTGGAAGGGAGGCATGCCTGACATCCCCAGCTTGAGAGATAAAGAAGTCTTTCTGTCTCCTTGAGGTTGCACACTATTTCTTCTACAGCCCCTGAGCACCTGGTGGGCGCTCTATAAATAATTGCTAGCAGCTTGATCACAGTGAAGTCTATAAACATTTTCCAAATTACCACGAAAACCAATCAAAACAATAATAAAATGGACTGTCAGCAATTCATGCTTAGTTATTGGTCATGTGGAAAAAGTTTTATAAAAATCATAATGCAAGACCTGAAAGGTGCCATAGAAATCATCCATTTTAATTCCCCTTGAATTTCCTCAGAGGAAACTGAAGTACAAGAGGTGAGGTGTTTGACCAAGAACATACAGTGGCTCATGCCTGTAATCCCAGCAACTTGGAAGGCTAAGGTGGGAGGATCATTTTCGACCAGAAGTTCAAGGCTGCCGTGAGCCATGATCAAACCACTGCACTCCAGTCTGGGCAACAGAACGAGACCCTGACTCCAAAAAAAATCAATCAATTAATTAATTAAGAACCGAAGACTCTGGATCTCTAGGACTGTAAGAGACAGCAAAGACAACTGCCAAAGGATGTAACCATTTGCCAGTTGGGGCTTCTTAGATTCAATTGTTTTATGTAATAATAGCCTCTTACTGCATTTTCACTGTGTTCTTGCAAAAGTAAGAAGTCATCATCAGAGACAATTCTCTAGGCACTGTCACAATACAGCTTTCATTTCAGTCATATCCAAACCAATCCTCAGAGAAGCAAAGAACAACCTGGGCAACCAGGAAAAGTGAGCAAGAGGGAAGCTGTTGAGTGCCCTTGGACACAACAGGTTTCAAGTCAACAAAAGATCAAACAGTATGGTCTTTTAATGAGAGATTAGACTAAATGTTTCAAGTATGATTAGAAAATGAAAATTCATAGCAGAATAGGCATTAAGTTCTAGGTTTTGTTCACAGCTCTTTCTCTAACCATCTGAACGGCTCTGAACCAGTAGCTAATTACTTCCCCATCAGTAAAATAAAAGGTTGGACTAGAAGCTATGAAGGCCCTTAAGACCTATGAAGGTCTTAATAAAGACTTCAAATTCTATGATTTTGCTGAACTTATTCCACCAACAAGAAACTTTCCATCCCTTTCTCTTGAGTTACAACCAGTTTTTCTCCTTTTGGATTTGAGATCCGCTACATTTGCATCAAGTACTGAATGTTACAGGACATAAAATAGATAAGTACTCTCTAGGTACATTTTATTATACTTCCCTATCATTTAACATACAATAAAGAGAGGTGCTATGAAATATTATGGAACTTAAGAGTACAGTATCCCATGCTGGTCTAAATGCCAAGATGTCTAATTTCCAGAGCTTACATTTTAATAAAAGAAGGGGGGAAAGGCTAAAGTCACAGGGGGAAAAATACAGAAATGTTAAAGATTCTCTTTAATTCCTCTTTTCTCCTTGTTTACTATAAACTAACTTTCACCGCAAATATTATTCAGCATTAGCAAGCTGAAAAGTCCCAAACAGAATTTGTATTTAGAAGCCACTTTCTAGAGGAAAACAAGACACCTCTGCACCCACTGTGAATCAAAAGACAAAGACAAGTGGGCAAATAGGAAGCACCTGGGCCTTTGCAGAAGATTTTGCTTTGCCTGCCTCAGTTCCTGCCTAAGATCCTTTGTTTTGAGGCAGGTGAGACCTTTATTGGGATTTCCAGAAAAGGGGTCAATTCAATGCATTTTGACATCCAGATGGCAATACCGCTTGGAGTAAATTAAAACCTCCACTGAGAGTGAAACTGGATAGGTGAAAATATTATAGAAAGAAAGAATGGAAAAAAGAAATGTGAGTTATGGATATGTTGAATTTTAACAAAAAACACGCTATTTCTAATCAGAGAAGAAAAAAAGGAGTTAGAGAAATTGTGCTATACTATATTTGAAATGAGAATTTTACTACTGATTTTAAAATATAATCACACAAAATACCATCACGGGAAAAACACACAATTCTAGTACTATAAGAATCTGGGAAATACACTGACACAGAGAACTCCAACTTCTGCTGGGATCATTATCTTGCTGTTGAACCAGATGTCACTTAATCTTTCTAAACTTTGATTTCCTTAGTTATAAAACGGAAGGGAGGGCCCTAAATGATCTGAAAGATCTTTTTCTTTAATCTCACTTGCTGCATATGTATTCTAATCATTTATTCATTCAGTCAACAATGATACCTGCTATTTGTTCGACTGCACATTCAGAAGCTGCAAATACAGTCATGCATAGCATAACAACTTTTCAATAGGCAATGAACTGCATATACAACAGTGGATATTGACTCCATGGCCACCCTTGATGGAGGATGCCAGAGTTTCTCTTGCTCCTCGAAGTCACGGGTTTTGCCATCTCAAGAAGGTCAAAACACTTGTCAAATACTAGGCAAAACTACCTCTTGCTTTGATTTTAGTCTATTTATTTAACTTGGTCCTTATTCCATATGAAAAACAGTGTTTCAGCATCTTCCCATGGGAAAAACAAAGTCACTTTTGTCTTAAAGTAGCAGCTACTTGTTTTAATTCTACAACTTTTCAAAACTAAATAACAACATTCTTGAAAATAAAGGGCTGGACTCGGTGGGTCAGTCGATAATCCCAGCACTTTGGGAGGCCAAGGCAAGTGGATTGCCTCAGCCTGCAGTTTCAAGACCAACTCAGACAACTTGGTGAGACCTCATCTCTACAATAAAATAACAAAAAATTAGCCGGGCATGGTAGCACGTGCCTGTAGTTCCAGCTCCTTGGAAGGTTGAAGCTGAAGGATCGCTGGAGTCCATCAGGTCGATGCTGGGGAGGCCATGAGTGTGCCACTGCACTCCAGCCTGGGCAACAGAGTGAGATTCCAACTCAAAAAGAAAAAAGAGCCAGGTTCGGTGGCTCAGCCTATAATCCCGCGCCTTTGGGAGGCTGAGGTGAGTGGATTGCCTGAGCCCGCAGGTTTGAGACCCGCCTGGGCAGCGAGACCTCATCTCTACAATAAATCAAAAAATCAGCCGGGCGTGGTAGCGCATGCCTGTAATTCCGGCTACTTGGAAGGCTGAGGCGGAAGGATCGCCGGAGCCCAGCAGGTCGAGGTTGCAGTGGCTGGGAGCGGCCGCTGCTCTCCAGTCTGGGCGACAGAGTGCGACTCCAACTCAAAAAAAAAAAAAAAAAGAAAGAAAATAAGGAAAGCCATATTGCACTATATGACGTAAACTGGCTTTTTTCCACCTGATACTGGGAATAGAAGATTTATAAGGACTTACTGATCAGGACTTAACCCATTAGCTAAGTCAATACTCTCGCTACTAAAAGTGAAAAGTGGTACAATTTGGCAATATGCATCAAATATTTTAAAACATTCATGCCTCTGTCCAAGAAATTCAGTATCTAGGAATTTATCTGTTGCATACAATTAAGACTTCACAAAGATTTAGTAACAAGTATATCATAATGCTGGTTAAATATAAAAGATCTGGATAGAGCTCAAGTGCCCAGTAACAACAATTGGTTAAATATATTTTGGTACACAATGGACTCAGATATTTAAAATATTGTATAACATTATTTTATAAAATGACAAAGTGTTTCCAACTTAAGTATGGAAAAAAAAAAAAAGACTACCAGTCTGTGTTTGATTTATTTTTCAAAAACAGAACATACAGAAACATTTATATATACAGCTGCATGTATTTTCTTATATAGGAAAAAGGTATAGAAAGATGGGTTGTAAATAGTTTTCTCTTGGTGTTAAAGATAATATGTGATCTTTATTTTCTTCCTTGCTTATCTATTTATATCTTATTTCCTTTTTTTTTTTTTTTTTTTACATTTGGGGAAATAGAAGGGGTCAGCACATCTGGAGTGCAATGAATAAGCCTTGCCCTGGGAAAACCACCTTCATGATCATGGTATCTCCCCTGCCAGGTAAGTAGTTATTTTAAATTAGAAAATTAAAATAAGCACACAGCATTTTAGTGCCAGACTTGGTGGAAGGAATAGAATATGTGGCTGTCCATACCAAGGGAGAGCCCTTGTGTCCTGCCAAAGATAAATGTAAATTGTCTGGCTGTCTCTGCTACAGCCAGTTCAATTAGCTTCAAAACAAAGGCTGTTTAAAACGCCACGTACACACTGTATACACGCTGGAGTCTAATTGAGCTAGTTGTAAATTAATTACCTAATGTTGTCAATATGGACACACACACAAAAAGGATTCATTCCTTCCATAGTGCAACCTAAAGCTTATCCTTAAGGTAAGTAATAGAGAAATGTCAGTAGCAGCAAATGTTTATTTAGTAAAATACAACGACAGAGGCTTTCCAAGTCATTGCTGATTCGTGACAGATTTCCTTGCCAAGGCTTGATTTGTTAACGTCCCCTCCTTCTTTCCCAGTTTAAGTACCTCCTCTGGCAGAGAAATGATGCATTCCTCTCTCCTCTTAATCCTTGGGACTTCAGTTCTGAGATGAACAAATCAATGCCAAGTGTCTGAGAGACAGGACACTGAGGACCCAGAACATTAATCTAGGTGCCCTCTGGTACTGAAGTGATGGAGAACTCATTTCAGCATTCCTAGTGAGACTGACCCCACATAAACACCTCTATCCTTTGATTTTCCCCCTCAAATTCTCTTTTTACAAAACATCTACTTACTGTAATGATGCATCACTAGTCTAACTATATTTAGCTGGTGACTATATTATTACTCTCAGATATATTTTCAGTCATTACAAAATACCTCTTCAGTCCCTTAAAATGGGCAGGTGTTTTTTTTCTTTGGTTTTTTTGTTTGTTTTTAATTTTAATTTTTTTTTTTTTTTTTTTTAGTTGGAGTCTCACTCCATCACCCAGGCTGAAGTGCAGTGGCACAATCAGGACCACCCCAGTGTCAACCTGCTAGGCTCCTCCTCAGCCTTACAAAGTAGCAGGAACTACAGGCATGCGCTACCACACCCAGCTAATTATTGATTCATTGTAGAGATAAGGTCTTGACAAGTTGCCCAGGCTGGTCTCGAACCTTGGGCTCAGGCAATCCTCTCACCTTGGCCTCCCAAAGTGCTGGGATTATAGGCTTGAGCCACCGCACCCAGCCCATTCTGTTTTTTAAATAGGGGTGTGGAGGAGCCTACAGTAAGCAAGCAAAGCATGACATCTTCCTTAAAGATTTCACTTAAGTAACCTGAAATGAAAACCTGTATATACGAGGAGGAATCGAAAAAATCCCGAAAATTTATTAAAAATTGTGTACTTATTCTTACATGTTTAAACTTCAGTCACCTTCAAAGTATTCTCCATTTGAGGCAAGGCACCTATCAAGATGCTTTTTCCACTGCTCAAAAGTTTTTAAATCCACCAATTTTGATGTCTTTTAAATGCTTCTGCCATTTTTTGTTTCACCTCTTCCACGATGGCAAAATGTTTCCCTTTGAGGACTTTTTCATCCAGGGAAACAAAAAAAGTTGCTAAGGCAAGATTGGGTGAATAGGGAGGTGGGGCATGGGGGTCATGCCATTTTGTCAAAAACTGCTGAACACTCAGTGAGGTATGGACAGGAACATAGCCATGGTGGAAGAGCCAGTTACCTGTTTGTCACAACTAGAGACATTTCTTCCACAAACTGTAACAAAACCTTCTCAAAGCTTTCAGATAAGAACTTTCCTTGACTGATCCAGAGGAACAAATTCCTAGTGTACTACAAGGGGCCCACTCTAAAAGATAATCCCGGATTTTGGTGGGGCCCCTCTCATATATCCCAAATGACAGAACTCTTCCAATTTTGATTTGCAAACACACAGGCAAACTCCAAAAAGGAAAATGCCTATGTGCCACTTTTAAATGATCTTAACTTTAAAAACTCAGAGTGTGAGAAAAGATCTGGAGAACTGGAAAAGTTTAGTTTGTTCCAATTCAATATACATGGGGACGTAGGGATTAAACACTAAAGCTCTCAAGACTGAGTTCTTAAAAAAAAAAAAAATTACAGGGAGCAAATCTACACTTTGAATCACGACTTGATTTCCTCAGAACACTTTGCCCTAAAAATGACATAATCGCAGTCTCTTTGGGAGGGAGAGGGGCCTCAAAGGTCACTAATACCCGTTTTTTAACTCCATTACAATAATCCAGGTGAGTGATAAGTGAGCTTGTTTGAATGGCTTCAGAAACTGGAATTCAAGACCCTGAGACAGCACTATTAGAAAACTATTCTTTTTATACAGAATGCTATATTGTGTCTCCAACAGAAGTAGGAGTGACCACTTGGATCTAAATCCCTCTTCTGGAAATCAACCCTATAAATACTTTAGGACAGCCACCACATAACACCCTGAACTGCCTCTTCCACAAAGTTAACTATTTCCAGGTCCACTTACCATATAGTATGGTTACTGACAAATCCCTTTACAGTTCAAATCGTTCTCCCTCAGGCCTACAAGTCAAGATTTTTAAGATAACTGCTGGCAGTCACCTGTTCATTAAAAGCTTCCAATATTCCTTCCACCTAAATATAGCTAATAAGACTATATTTGATTAGGAGAGATTAAGGGTGACATCTATTTGAGTAGCAGATGCCGTTTAGTAATCAAATCTGTGGTGAGACTGCCTTTCTTTTTAAAAGTAGTAACTAATCAGAAACTGTAAAACTCCTGGAAAAGAGCACAGAGAAATACTGGACACTGGCCTTGGTAATGATTTTTTTGATAACACATCAAAAGCTGTGGCCACAAGAGCAAAATATGTTGAACTGCATCAAACTAAAAAGCTTCTGCACAGCAAAGGAAACAAAATAAAAAGGTGGCCTATGAATTGGGAAAAAACTTGAAAACCACGTATCTGATAAGAAGTTAATATCCAGGTTGGAGGTGATAGCTCAAGCCTGTAATCTCAGCACTTTGGAGGGCCGAGGCAAGAGGAATGCCTGAGCCTGAGGGGTCAAGACCAGCCTAGGCAACATGGTAAGACCCTATCTCTACAATAAATAAAAAAATTAGCCAGTCATGTTAGCACACACCTGTAGTTTGGCTACTTGGAAGAATGAGGTGGAAGGATCGCTAGAGACCAGCAGATCAATGCTGGGATGGCTGTGAGCGTACCACTGTACTCCAGCCTAGGCGATGGAGTGAGACTCCAACTCAAAAAAAAAAAGTTAATATTCAAAATTTACAAAACACTCATACAACTCAGTAGTAGAAAATGGGCAAAAGACCTGAAGAGACATTTCTCCAAAGAAAACACAAAAATTGCCAACAAGGTGCTCAACATCATTAATCATCAAATGCAAATTAAAAACACTATGAGAGCCAGGCTCGGTGGCTCAGCCTGTAATCCCGTGCCTTGGGAGGCTGAGGTGAGAGGATTGCCTGAGCCCGTGGGTTCGAGACCTGCCTGGGCAACTTGGCGAGACCTCATCTTTACAATAAATCAAAAATCAGCCGGGCGTGGTAGTGCGTGAGTGTAGTTCCAGCTACTTGGAAAGCTGAGGCGGAAGGATCGCCGGAGCCCAGCAGGTCAAGGCTGCGGTGGCCAGGAGCGGCCACTGTGCTCCAGTCTGGGCGACGGAGTGAGACTCCAACTCAAAAAAAAGAAAAAAAACCCACTATGAGATACCACCTTGCACCCATTAGGATAGCCACTATATAAAAAAGTCAAAAAATAATAATAAATGTTGGTGAGTATGAAAAAGAAAAATATTTCCTCTGTTGATGGGAATGTACACTGGAACAGTCATTATGAAAAACAGTATGAGCCGGGCTCGGTGGCTCAGTCTGTAATCCCCCGCCTTTGGGAGGCTGAGGTGAGTGGATTGCCTGAGCCCGCAGGTTCGAGACCCGCCCAGGCAGCGAGACCTCATCTCTACAATAAATCAAAAAATCAGCTGGGCGTGGTAGCACATGCCTGTAATTCCGGCTACTTGGAAGGCTGAGGCGGAAGGATCACCGGAGCCCAGCAGGTCGAGGTTGCGGTGGCCGGGAGCGGCCACTGCCCTCCAGTCTGGGCGACAGAGTGAGACTCCAACTCAAAAAAAAGAAAAAAAGAAAAACAGTATGGAGGTTTCTAAAGAAATTAAAAAGAGAACTACCCTATGGCCCAGCAATCCCTCTTCTGGGCATATACCTAAGGGAAATGAAATCTTCACCTCATAAAGATAGCTTCACTTCCGTGTTCATTGCAGCATTATTCACAATAGCCAAGATATGGAAACAACCTACATGTGTGTCAACAGAAATGAATAAAGAAACCGTGTTGTATATATACAATGGAATATTACTGAGCCCTAAAAAAGAACAAGAGCCCACCATCTGCCACAACGTAAAAGAGCCTGAAGGATGCTATACGAAGTTAAATAAGCCAGGCAGAAAGACAGATATTTCATGATCTCACTTATAAGTGGAAATCTTCAAGAAAATGTTTTAAGGATTGGCAGTAGCAGGAAACTGCCAGTGAGGTAAGGGGAGGAGGCGGGATTGGCAGTAGTGCGAATCTGCTGGGAGGCGGGAGGCACACTTCATCAACAAGGGTACCTGCATAATGAACATTTGTATACCTAACCCTGAATTGTACCCCACATCTTTAAAATAAAAAAATTTTAAAAAGAAAATTTTAATTTTAAAAGATAAAGAAATAGACAACAAAACAGTGGTTACCAGAGGTAGGAAGGGGAAGAAATAGGAAGATGTAGGCCAGAAGATATAAAGTAGATGTAGGATGGACAAATTCAGAGATTTAATGTAAGACATGAAGACAAAAGGAAATACAACTGTACTTTATTTGGGATTCATGCTAAGTAAGTAGATCTAGCTATTCTTGCCACACATACACCCACAAAAGGTTAATTATGTAAGGTGACGGATATATTAATTTGCTTCACTGCAGTAACCTTTTTACGATGGATTACCATCATAATCCTATAGCATCATGTTGTATACTTTAAATATACACTATAACTTTTTTTTTTTTTCCCGAGTTGGAGTCTCACTCTGACACCCAGACTGGAGTGCAGTGGCCGCTCCCAGCCACCACAGCCTTGACCTGCTGGGCTCCGGCGATCCTTCCGCCTCAGCCTTCCAAGTAGCTGGAACTACAGGCACGCACTACCACGCCCGGCCCATTTTGATTTATTGTAGAGATGAGGTCTCGCCAAATTGCCCAGGTGGGTCTCGAACCCGCGGGCTCAGGCAATCCACTCACCTCAACCTTCCAAAGGCGCGGGATTACAGGCTGAGCCACCAAGCTCAGCTTATATACTACAACATTTAAAGATAAATAAATAAAAGCAATAACTAATAAAAACCTCTCTCAGGTTTCTCTACATTTAACATTTTCCAAGTGAAAACCAAGAATTGTTGCTCTACCATAAAATTATCTTTCTAACTGTGGAATTCTAAATATTTAACATTTTAATTAACCAACAACCACTGGGGAAAGGAGAATCTGTTCAGCAAATGGTGCTGGGGAAACAGGCTGACCATGTGCAGAATGAAACAGGACCCCTACCTATCACCATACACAAAAAATCAACTCCAAAAGGATCAAAGACTTAAATGTAAAACCTTACATTTTAAGAATCTTACAAGATGTAGGAGACACCCTTACGGAAATCGGAACAAGCAACCAATTCCTGATCAAAACCCCTAAAACCCATGCCATAAGAGATAAGATAGACAAGTGGGACTTCATCAAACTTAAAACCTTCTGCAAAGCAAAAGAAGCCATCAGGAGAGTGGGAAGACAGTCCACAGAATGGGAAAAAATATTTGCCAACTGCATATCTGACAAAGGCCTAACATCCCGAATCTACAAGGAACTCAAACATGTCGAAAGGAAAAAAGCAGCCCCTTTAAAAAGTGAGTAAAAGACATGAATAGACACTTCTCAAAAGAAGACACAAGAGCAGCCAACAGACACATGAAAAAATGCTCAGCCTCACTAATCATCAGAAAAATGCAAATCAAAACCACATTGAAATACCATCTAACTCCAGTAAGAATGGCTATCATTAACAACAAAAAACAACAGATGCTGGAGAGGATGAGGAGAAAAGGGAATGTTTCTACACTGCTGATGGGAAGAATGCAAACTAGCTCAAACTTTATGGAAAACAGTATGGTGATTCCTAAAAGAACTAGAAATTGACCTTCCATATGACCTAGTAATCCCCCTTCTGGGATTATACCCAGAGGAATTCAAATCAATCTATTAAAAAGATAACTGCACACACATGTTTACTGCAGCACTATGTACAAATGCAAAAACACAGAACCAACCAAGCTGCCCGTCGAAACTGGAATGGATTAAAAACTGCAGTATATATACATGATATAATATTATGCAGCCGTAAAAAAGGACAAACATATGGACTTTGCAGCAATGTGGATGGATTTAGAGTCTATAATACTCAGTGATTGATCACAGAAACAAAGAACTGAGTATTACATAACCTCACTCATAAACAGACCCTGAACATTTACCATAATACAATAAGAAAGGGATTGCCAGTAGCCAGAAACTGCCAAGGGGTGGGGGGGACACATAACATTAATAAGGGTACCTGATATCAAACCAGGCAGAGTAGGGACCAAAGGGAGGCCCAAACTTTACCTGTACAATGGCCACTTGTACACATAATCCTGAATTGTTCCCCACATCTTTAAAATAAAAATTTTTTAAAGGTTGGGCATAGTGGCTCAAGCCTGTAATCCCAGCACTTGGGGAGGCCGACACCAGAGGATTGCCTGAGCTCAGGGGTTCAAGACCAGCCTGGGAAACTTGGTGAGACCTCATCTCTATAGTAAATCAAAAAATTACTGGGCATGGTAGTGTGTGCCTGTAGTTCCAGCTACTAGGTAGGCTGAGGTAGAAGAATCACCTGAGCCCCGCAGATGGAAGCTGCAGTGGCCATGAGTGTGCCACTGCACTCTAGTCTAGTCTGGGCAATAGAGTGAGACACCGCCTCAAAAAAGAAAAAAAAAAAGGAACAAAGCTACAAAAAAAAATATTTTAAATAACTAAAAAATGTGAGCTGGCACAGCTGAATATACATGAACACAAAGAAAAATTGGAAGGAAGAAAGGGAGGGAGGGAGGGAGGGGAGCATGCCAGCTTAAGGAACAGGTCTGATAATCCATGTTTACATTCCTTTCTAGGCATGTATCATCAAGTTCTAACACCAGATTTATTCTATCTTCTGGTCTCCTGGGGATCCGAGATGCAAAGGCAAGACTAATCAACATATTCAATTAATAAAATGTTTACTGAGTGTCTATTATGTACTCATATGCTAAGTAATGGCAAGACTATAAAGATCTAGAACACTAATTACTGTTCAGCAAGCTAAAATCAGCTTATGGAGATAAAATGTCTACTTAAAAAATGAATGAGTAATGCAAGGTAGCATATGTAAAAGTTCAAAATAAGTAATACAGACATCTGTACAGCCTGAAAAGATGTTACAAGATTTCATTTACAATGAAAACCTCTGGCTCCCTCCTAGCTCCAAAGGAACTATACCCAATAACCAAATAATTTTACCCATTAGTAGCAGTTCATCCCACTGACTGCACTCTGCTTCCAAACCTATTCAATCCTAAAATGTAGTATTAGCAGAGCAACAATATTTGAAGAATTTTTGTTTCCCAAAGAAACACAAATTCACATTATAGAGAAAAGAGGAACAGAAACAAGAGGAAATTGAATTTCAATTACAAAGTTATCCTTAGGTATAAGAATATTATCTATTCAGGGTTCTATTATTTTGCTAAGTAAACTTTCTGCAGCATTTAAAGATGGTATTCCCTAATATCCAATTCTGTTCTGCAATAAACAGTGTTATTTGGAATTTCAGGAGATAAGGAAGGATGTATCAGCAGTACAGCTGGCAAACTTATTTTGGAATTAAGCAATTAAATGGACATGCTGGGACTGGAATGCAACAAAAATAAGACAATTAGACTTTATGTATATTCGTGGAGTGAAAATTGTTATCCATAATTTGGCTAATTATATACTGTAAGAAAACTGGAGTGAACTTTTGCCTATGCTATTCAGCTTAAAAAGTTTCTCTATCAAGCTGACCACTGGGCAGTTTCACTGTCAGCAGTCCTTTAACATTAAACTTGATGCAGTTCACAAACTATTTTCTATATCCCTTAGTCTTGTTCTGATCATAACCTCATAACCCAGGTGTCAAACTATTTTTTCTTCTTTTTAAATATTTTAAGTGGAGCAGAAAAACAGGTGCAATTCTCAAACTACTATTGCCTCTCAAAAGGTCAAAAACATTGTAAGTGGCAACAGAAATACTGCCCTCTGCCACTGTTTCCAGAACAGCTGTGCAAGCTTGAGACCTTGGTTCTTAACTTGTTATGGGTCACTGGCCTCCTAGAGCATCTGATGAAAGCTAGAAAAATGTGTGTACACAAAATCTTCTGCCCATTACTTTTGGCAAGTGTGTGATTCCTTTAGCACTCAACCCAAAGTTAAAAACTTGTGAGCCAGTCCGTTAACCCCACAGGGTAGGGATGTGTTCTAATTCTTGTTTCTATGCCTAATGCTAAGATTACCAATGTCCTATGGGTAGCCAATTCTAATCTACTCAAGACATTGATAAATGACTAAGAATAGATGGGTATTTGGACCACAGGGAAGAAAATAAAGGACAAACTGATGGATGGAAAATAAAATATTCTCTATCTCAGTGGTGCTCTTCAGAATAGATGTCTGGGTCCCACTCTCTGAGATATTCAGATTCAGTAGGTATTGAGTGGTACCCAGGAATTCCTAATTTTTATGAAGTTCCATGATAATTAGGAAAACACTAAGCTTAACTCAGCCGAAGAAAACGTTACAATTTTTTTTTCCTAGTGTGTTGCTAAAGAAGGATACATAACTCCATGTCTTGAACAAGCAGAAATAGGGGAAGGAAGTTGTTTTATCTGCTCCAAGTGGGCTTGACAAACTGTTAAATACCAGAGTTTACAGCCCTGATACTAAAAAAATCTGATTCGTGTGTTTGGTGGTTTGCTTGTTTTGTTTTCCCTGAAAGGTCACACTGTGATTCACAACCAGACGTTTACTAGTGGCTAGTTTACAGCAAGATGTTTAACACAGCTGCCTGTGAGATCTCCACATCATTAGAAGCACAGCTTCACTAAACCTTCCTGACAAGTTCTGACTTCACAGACTCAAAACACAAAATAAGAAAGAATACAAGCCGGGCTCGGTGGCTCAGCCTGTAAGCCCACGCCTTTGGGAGGTTGAGGTGAGTGGATTGCCTGAGCCCGCGGGTTCGAGACCCACCTGGGCAGGCGAGACCTCATCTCTACACTAAAATCAAAAAATTAGCCGGGCGTGGTAGCGCGCGCCTGTAGTTCCAGCTACTTGGAAGGCTGAGGCGGAAGGATCGCCGGAGCCCAGCAGGTCGAGGCTGCGGTGGCCGGGAGCGGCCACTGCACCCCAGTCTGGGTGACAGAGTGAGACTCCAGCTCAAAAAAAAAAAAAAGAAAGAATACACTCTAATTTAGAAAAAATTTCTGACCTGGATAAAGTTTCGTTTCACAATAAAAATATGTTAATGAAAGCATTGTCATGTAACACCTTCAAGTGTATAAATTATGCCAAATTTGTAAAACCTGGTGATTAAGAGACAGTGTTTATCCCACCTGATTAGGTGCCTCGACTTTCTCTTTCCTACAAAACTGAAATTTTAAAAAATCTTGTTCCCCTTCTCATTCCCATTTTCTACAGCCCAATGAGGCCGTTCATCCCTTCCTTCCTTCCCACAATAAATGATGCCAGACCCCAGTTATGTGCCAGCTACCCTACTCCCCTGCATAATACAAGGAGAAAACTAGAGAGTAAGTTCCCCTGCCCGCAGGCATCTCACAGTCTACTAACTGCAGTTATTTTAGAAAATTACTTCATGAAAACACCAAATTCCTTACTGGATTCTGTACATTTACTACATACTTAGGATCTAATGACAAACTGCTAATCCTAGAGAAGGAAATAGGACTGTAGTTTCTTTTTTTTTCTTTTTTTTTTTTGAGTTGGAGTCTCACTCAGTCGCCCAGACTGGAGTGCCGTGCCACCGCAGCCTCGACCTGCCGGGCTCCGGAGATTCTTCCACCTCAGCCTTCCAAGTAGCTGGAACTACAGGTGCGCGCTACCACGCCCGGCTAATATTTTATTTATCGTAGAGATAAGGTCTCGCCAAGTTGCCCAGGCGGGTCTCAAACCCACGGGGCTCAGGTAATCCACTCACCTCAGCCTCCCAAAGCGCAGGATTATAGGCTGAGCCACTGAGCCCGACTAGGACTGTAGTTTCTAATGAAAATTTCAGGCACATCTCATTATAACATGTTCCTCATCCCCAGCAATACCGCATGTGTGCTGGAGGGAACCAAGACCCAGGGGAATCAAGAGGCTGGAGCTCTAACCCAGGCCCAGCTTCCTTCGTGACCCCTAGTTTGAATCAATAAGTAAGAATCCTACCAACTGCTGGTTGAGAGGCAATAGTATCTCTCAGGTACTTTAGAAGCATTATTTTCAAAACAACCCTGAGGAAAGGTAAAACTACAGCTACACATAACAAATAATAAAACATGCTCAGAAAAGTTTAAGTAAGGTGGTAAATAATGGGTCCAAGATTCTCACACAGGGCTCACTCCAAACTACACAAGAATTTCACAGTTTACAGACTCAAAGTTTCCTCTAAACCCTAAACTGTGTGAGAGTCTGTGGTGCATTTTATAGATCCTGAAGCCCAAAAGCCTTGCTTGAAGTAATAAAAGAACATAAAATAGCCACCCCCAAATTTTCAGTTCAAATAAAGCTCACTATGATGCCCTCTCAGCTTATTTCATACACCATACCTCCTTCTCTCTTCCTATAAAATGGAGATAAGTAGCTAATCGACCTTTTTCAAAGGGTTACTGTAAAAACACACATATCAAAATGAAATCGCTTATGCAAATGTAATTAAGAGCTTAGGCTCTAGACCTACACTGCTGGTTGACTTCACACCGGTTCCGGAACATCTCAGTGCCTCAGTTTCCTCACCTATAAAACTAGAATAATAAGAGACGCAACCTCAGAGTTATTGTCCACAGAGTTATGACGACCAAAAGCGCCTAGAACACAGTAAGTGTTCAACTACTGTTCATTATTATCATCATTATTATAGACTTCCTCTAAATTCAACTGTCTGATCTGGAAACTCAGGAATAAACAAGTTCCACCACTGCTAGAAACTACAGCAAACATTTTTAAAATTTATTTACCACAACACATTTCTTTATAAATACAACTTTTTAAACTAAGAACGTAAAATAAAATTTAAAGATTTAAAAGTTTCCACTCTCTATGGTCTAACCCACAACCCAGGCTTCAAGCACACCTCAAGTAAAGAACAGTACTGGTGCTACATAAAAGCACACATTAGGCTTTATAAATTGAGTGTGTGGTTACATAAAAGAAATCCCTGTATCATCTTTCTGCCCCTCATCATTCAAATACCAACTCCCCTAAGAAAAAAATCTACTGCATTATCCCACAAAAATGGCACAACCACAACCTTAGATTATAATGTCCATTATGAGCTATATACTGTCATAGATACTTTACATAGAAATACTCATTTAATCCTCACAACTCTGAGAGAGGCATATTATTATTTCATTTTGTAGATAAAGAAACTGAGGTAAAAGGTCACACAGTTAGTAAGTGGCAAAGCTGGGCTCTGAATCCAAATAATTTGGCTCCAGAGAACCTACTCATAATCCAAGGGACACCATGACCTCCAAAAGCAAGCTGCCCCTGCTCTTAATCCACAGGATGCCTCAGCCTCTAGAAATACTCTCTTCATAACCACTCCTCCCCCACATAAATGTACCTGTGCCTATTAACATTACAATTTCTAAATTTCAATAAAGGTTACTAAAGCATCTCCTTAAGGACAGGGCTTCTTGTCACTTCTGCATTTACATAACCCCATTCCTTTCCATAACCAAACAAACACAATGTTGGTGTGCTCTAGAAAGTGACAACTGAATTAACTAAATGAGTGTTACCATTAGGCATCTTATCACTCAAGGAAATTCATGGTTTTTTCCAACTTTTATTGCACTTTATTATTAACCTGCATTTGTGGGTTAATGTTTTGCTTTTGTTTTCTTCCTAAGTAAAACGAATCTTATTTTCTCTCCTCAGGCAATACATTTCATTAATTACTAATTCAACAGACCAAAGAAAAATAGGCTATTCAGCTGTCAGATCACACAAGACCTTTTTAATACTTCAGTCTCATGGAAAATTTTTAAACAGAATTTTTTTAAGATCTCATTTTTGTTTTAATGACTTAAAAAAGAAACTGCCCTTATGGGGGAAAGGAGCATATAAAAGGTAATAAACATTTAATGATCCAATAATTGGTTATATCAGAGCAATCACTGTTCAGTAATTAACTTCTCGTTCAGCTTGTTCACTTGATATTTTGAGCACCTTTGATAGGTTTGGAATTATCCATATTATTTATGTAATAAGCTAAAACCCTGTGGAAGAGCCTAAAACACAACAAGGTTTCCAATCACCCATGCTTATCTCAGTGACTTTCCAATGTGGTCTTTTAAAGATCCAAGTGATTATCAAAACCAAGAGCATCCCAAGCCCTCAGCAACAGAAATGGCTTTACTGCTAAACTGTGGGGGCTGTGGACATGGCCACCAGGAGGGGTTAAAGGAAAACATAACAGGAAATTATAGTCTAAAAGATAACAAAAAAATAATAATAAAATTGCACCACCAGGAAAGAATACAGTGAACAGCTGGTATGTTGTTACTATGCAAAATTACAATTAAGCTCAGGTTAATGTCATTTCCAACTAATTACCCACAGTCAGTTGGAAGAGACACACACTAAGAGATTTCACTTTACCTGTTCCAACAGTTTTCCATACTTACGTGTCTGTGTCATTCACACAGCTACAAGGTTCCTTGCAATTTTTTTAATGGCACAGTTACTCAGGGCACTTATCTCATTTCTGTCAAAGAAGTCCCCTCCTTAGTGGCAGATGTTAGGGGTTGCTAACATTTCAACATCTCAGTTCAGTCACACTTCTCTCTGCATGCCACTTCCTTCACACCAAAATAATGTTCATAGTGTCTTCTCCACAACCCTAATTTCCTATATTCCACTGTCATTCTTTCTCCTTCTTTCCTCTCTCCTCCCCTTCCCTGTCTGTGACCCCTTTCTAAAATGCTCAGTCTGAAAGGAAAGTATTGGTCACTTCATAACTGGTGTATAAATCAACCCAAAGACTGAGGCATAAAGGAAAACAAAAAACACTGTCTAAATCAGTAATTTTTTTCTTTTATCTACATATTTCTAGTAAGCAGCCCTACAATGCCATTCCCCCAAAAAGAAACCAGTCAGCACCACCAAGGCTAGAATTCCTATCATTCCACCAGGTGGGTCTTTTGGGAGGCCCTCCCACTGACCTCTATTGCTATCTGCCCAAATGGTGAAGGTCTATCCCACCACCACCATTTGAAAGGAACTTGTAAATAAATACAATGGGACAAAGTCTCACAGAGGCTTTGTGGCTCCCATGTCTGACAGCAGACACACAGAATTACTTCAAAGCCAGAAGCACCCCTCCCTATAAAAGAAAGGCAAGCTAATTTGAAAGAGCTTCCTGAGACCACTTCTGCTAAGAATTGAAGGGGAGAGAAAACCCCAAAGCAAGAATCTCTAATCTTAATCACTCAGGCTCTATTATCCATACACTTGGGCAATGCCCCAACGACATGCCTCACCAAAGAGCATGACTACCCCTCCTGTTTCACACGTGTCTGAAAGCAGGGGTCAGTTAATTTATCTGTTACTGGCACCTTTGAGAATCTGTGTTGGGGGAGGAGGGAACGAAGGGAGAAAACTGGCAGTAGTTTCTCTGCTACTAATGGATAAATAACTGCAGAGTGCCATAACAGAGTTCAGTTCCTTTGTGCACATAGGAATATTTATTTAATCAATGTACTGTAACAAAACAAGCCTCTGGTGTACTTTTGGGAAGATGGAAAGTCATTCAGTCAGGGTGATTGGAGTCTTGTCACCTGTTTAGTAGATAGTAGAGATCACCAAGATGAGGGAGTGTGAGGGGAGTAGGGAAGGAGAGCAACTCTTATGTCCACAGAGTTCACATGCCTGCCAGTGCAGTGCAAATGTGCAGCTGCTGGCAGGTGGCCATGGACAGCTCTCTCCCTCCACTTGTACACAATTGAAGTGCAGGGTTTGCTCCAGGTCCCTTTATCATAAGCATCCCTTTCCAAAGAAAACGGGCAAGCTTACTGCTATATACAGCAAGGACTTCTCCAACTAAGAATCCAATGATTCTTCAGTTGAAAAAAGGAAAAGAAAAGCCCTCAGGGAAACTTTACCTATGGCTTTTTAAATGCTCTGAATGCAACAGAATGAAATGGAATGAAAGAGAGATTCCAGGATATACAGAGAGTAGGGAGGAACTTCTTTTATTTTTGTTAATCAAGAAATCATCTTTCATCATGTACTGGATAAAGATACTTGGCTACTCACACATGTTTACCAAGTTACCTTGTCAGTAATGACAAGACTCATTGGTTTACTAGAGTCACAACTGCCAGGGCTGGTCATCTGTCTTTATATAGTTCTCAAAACCATCATGAGAATATTTTCAATGAATAGGATTTCAGAAAAAAATAAATCTTAAAGCCTAATCTTGATAAATGCTGTAAATATTATTAGACAATTGCTGTTATAAGTTGGTTTAAGACAGAATCAAAACATAAACATACAAATTAACATCACCAGAAACTTACAGAAACATGAATAAGAAGCACTAAGTAAAAAAAATATTTTTTTTTCACTTGTACCTTATTATATAGTTGACTCAACCTTTATTTATAGCTCTAATTTCTTGGGATTTGAGAAGGAGGGGTGGAAGAGGAACTTGAGAAATTTAGTAAACACCAAATTTTTTGACAATGTTCTATTTCTTTACTTGGATACTAGCTACTTGGGTGTTCACCTTGTGATAATTCATTGAGCAGTACACTATTTTTCAGGATGTGTTCTATTTCAAAATAAATAAGATTTCCAAACTAAATATGCATGAATGTTGTATTTTCATAAAAGTCAGGTAGCAAAAAAAAAAAAAAAAAAAAAAAAAAAAAACCACTCAAAATATTTTCTAAAATAGTGATTAAAAAACAAACATTCCAAAGCCACACAGCAGGGTATTAACTTTTAATGGTCAGAGATGGGGCCCAGGAATCTGCATGCTTAACAAGCTACCCTGGGGTGATGTGCAACTGGGTTTGGAAACTACTACACAAGGCAAGAATTCATAATTTGTAGCAGTCTGAAATACCTACTCCAGACTCTCCATACCCAACATGGATGACAAAAAGTTTTGCAGAAGGCTTAACAACTGAAAAAGGGTTCTCTCACCAAATACAAAAAATACTTGGCCAAGGCATTCATGAATATTTTTCTCACAATTATAACATCCCCTCCTCCACTCCCCAAAAGGAAGCTGATATGTTACAATCACTATTTAACTCCTACTGGGAAACCCATTCTGTAAATTTAGGAATAAAAATTGTAAAATCAATTATTTGTCTGTGGCCAAGAGGATTCCTGGGACATTGGTAAAAATCTGAACTTGTGCTTTTTCAAAGCACAGTATGGGAGCTATTCTCTATTTTCATTATTGTTATTGTGTCATCAAAAGTTTAGATTTCCAGAAGTTTAATGACAGGACCAAAGTCATTCAGCTAAAAACTCAAAAACAAACTGGCGCCCACAGTTTCTAACCCCAGACAAAACTCTACTCATTACATTCCAGAGTCCCATTAGAGCCCTTTGAAAGGTTAACTCCAATCCACATTTCCTCTTTCAAATGTATATTCTAGTTTTAAATAACCACATTAATCTGAGTTGGAAGCTTCACAGTAAACTGAAATTTGCTCTCAAGGCATGTATAGGCAACCAAAATTCAAAGGTAGAAAGAGGACTACCCTGGGGTCCTTTATCTGAGAGCACAATTGGGAAGCCTGCTGAATAATTTGTTTTAGAATACCACAGTATTTGTTTTTAAACAAAGTGTTAGCCAAGGAAACAGGTTACAACAAAAAGAATCACAGAACCAAAAGAAAAAACAAACAAAACAAAAAACCAGAATACAAGAGACTCTAAAACACCAAGAATCAAAGTGGTTCTTTCTACCCTCTTTAAAAATATTATTTACCAGCCAGTAGCTAAAGTAAAAAGGGCCTAAATGGAAAGAAAAAAAAAAAAGTCCTTCCGTAAACCCATGGATCATGCAAAACTCAAGTCTAAGAATGCCTCTTGTGCATCCTCTAAATACTTTCTCCCCTCATTTTTTAAAATAACCCTACCAAACATGAGAAAGACATCCTCAGGAGTAGGTCAGATAATCCCAGGGGCAAATGTTAGTTTCTAAAATGCCTATCACATTCCTCCCTAGGGCAAAATTTTCTCCCAGTGCCTAACTATTTTAATCTAGTTCATCCACAAGAGTATGGGTGACACAAATTAAGTTTATAAATTTTAGTTCAGTTAAATGTTTAAAATATTTTTAATGGAAGCAATAAAGTACAATGGGAAAAGCAGTGACCTATATATTAGGAAACCTGGGTTCCCCACATTCTATCCTACTAGGTCATATAGAACAATTATATAAACATAAATTTCTAGATCTCTATTTTCTCATCTATAATAAAGTGCCAGTCTAAGCTGCATTTATTGCCTCTAAAGACACCCATAGTAAAGTGGAGATAGGTGGGTAGGGCAGGGTAGGAAAAGGGGTGAAAGTCCCAGTAAAACAACATCAGAACAAAAATTCTGAAGAAGCATTTATTTATGTAGTAAGCATTATCCATTATGTAGTGGCTCATGTGAGGCCCTGGAACCAGAATGTATGGGTTCCACCACTGACACACTTGATCTTGGGTGTAAACTCTGTGCCAGTTTCCTCTTTTTTTTTTTTTGATTTGGAGTCTCACTGTCGCCCAGACTGGAGTGCAGTGGCCGCTCCCGGCCACCGCAGCCTCGACCTGCTGGGCTCCGGGGATCCTTCCACCTCAGCCTTCCAAAAGTTTCCTCTCTTATAAAATAGAAATCATAACAGTACTTATCTCATGGGACCACCGTGTGAGGAATACAAGAGCTGGTTTAAGCACTTAAACTACCAAGCACTCAATAAATGCTTGTTCTCATTATTAATAATTTTTTTGTAAAGTCGGAATCTCATTCTTTAACCCAGGCTGGAGGGTAGTGCCGGATCATGGATCACCACAGTCTTTCGAGTAGCTAGGACTATAGGTACTCGCCAACAAGCCCAGCTAATTTGTGTGTGTGTGTGTGTGTGTGTGTGTGTGTGTGTGTGTGTGTGTGTGTGTGTGTGTGTTTATTTTGTTGTTGTTTGGGGGTTTTTTTGGGTTTTTTTTTTGTAGAGATGACGTTTATGTTTCCTAGACTGTTCTGGAACTTCTGAGCTCAAGTAACTTGGCCTCTATAGGTACTCGCCAACAAGCCCAGCTAATTTGTGTGTGTGTGTGTGTGTGTGTGTGTGTGTGCGTGTGTGTGTGTGTGTGTGTGTGTGTGTGTGTGTGTGTGTGTGTGTGTTTTGTTGTTGTTGTTGTTTGGGGGTTTTTTTGGTTTTTTTTTTTTTTTGTAGAGATGAGGTCTATGTTTCCTAGACTGTTCTGGAACTTCTGAGCTCAAGTAACTTGGACTCAGCCCCCAAAAGTGCTAGGACTACAAGCATGAGCCACTCTGCTCCGCATACTAATTCTCATTAGTATTATCAATGGCACATCAATAGTAGTTTTATAGCTGAACAACAATTAAGCACAACTGGGAAACAAAAAGATCTTGTATCCCTCTAGGTAAGTTTTGGTACAATCTTCACATTCATGAACCCATGCTCTTATTCCCAAACCTGTCAATCTGGGCAGAGACACAAGTACTAGATTTTTTATTTGTCAGCACACATAGTTCCCAAGGATTTCAAGGACTAGGAAAGCCTAAACTAGAAGAATGTTTTCATGCCTTTGATAACAAAAACAACAAAAACTCATTTCCCTACTTTCTCATACCTTGAAGTCAAAATCTACTTTAGGAATCCAAAAGCTGATAAAAACAATATATTCTTGGTTTTAAAAAATTATTATTTCTAAGAGCTCACAGGTATAAAGAGTACTTTACATTCTGGAAAACTTTTTTCCCCTTTAGTCAACAGTAATGTCTGATGAGGATAATGATCCAGAAAGGAAATCATATCAATCACTATTTTCTTCTTCCATCTAACCCAAAAGCTTTAAATTCTCTTTTTCAGTAATTTTTCCCTAAAATTTTCCATTTTCTTCTCAAGATCCACTTTATTGACTAACTCCAAACATCACTTCTAAGGCATTCCATCTATTCAATGGTCCAATGGTATTCATCAGTGCCCAATTCCCCTGACTACTGTGGATAACTCTAACAGATTTAAGCTTCACTTCTGATTAAGTCTTTCCAGAGAAGGTAACCTGATAGCCTTGCTCAACAGAGTGCCCTAGAAATAAACTTTCAGGATCTGGCCGGGTGGCTCAAGCCTGTAATCCCAGCACTTTGAGAGGCCGAGGTGAGAGGATTGCCTGAGCCCACGGGTTTGAGAACAGCCTGGGCAACTTGACAAGACCTCATTTCTACAATTAAAAAAAAAAGCTGGGCATGGTAGCATGCACCTGTAGTTCCATTCCAGTAGCTTGGAAGGCTGAGGTGGTAGGATCATCAGAGACCAGCAGGTCAGTGCTGGGGTGACCGTGAGCATACCACTTTCATATTCTGTCCTCCTCACATGTATGAGCACACAAATGGGTTAGGGGATTTCACTTCAAGCAGAAATAAAATCAGGTATCATCATTTCTTCAGCATCTTCCCTACACTTGAATCTTAGCTGTACATCATTCTCATCATGTTAAGATGCTAACTATAAAATGAAATCCAACAGATTCCAGAAGTCCCTGCAAACTTTAATGTTTCATCATTCAACTTCTCTTAAAGAAATACATCAGTTACAGTATTTGTAATTGAAATTCTAAGAATAAAAATAAATTAAGCCAAATTAGGTAAAAGTACTTTCCTACCAGCCAAATGGTTTCCCCCACTAGAGTTAAACTAAAGGAGGATTAGTTTCACCACACCTTTTTCTATGTTAGACATTCCAAAAAACAATGTGATACCAGAATGTAACACCACCTACCTATTCCCAGAATGCCATTCCTTGAGAGCAGGGGCTTTGTTTAGCTCACTACATAAAGTGTGTTAGTTTAGCCCCAGTACCTACAACAGCTTAGCACAGAGAAGAAACTCAGTAACTATTTGTTGAATGGATGAAGGCAATGAAGGTGCTACAAGGAGGCCCACAGAAGACTATGCCTCACACAATCATAGTTGAAAGCACTAACATCACATCACAGATGTATCCACTGAGAACTGACCATTCTGTTTTACAGAGAACATCTTATCTGTAATCTTGCCAGGTATCAATTTCACTGATATAGCTGTGTCCCAGGCCAAAAAGGCCCTCAATTGCCATTCCACAACTTAGAGCCTTCCTGTAAGGATGTGTGTGACTCCAGGTTTCTAAATGAAAACATGAGTTCCCACTGACTTCCAGATAACTATAACTTTCACTTACCCCAAACACTTTCAACTAACAGTAGGTCCCAATACTTTTGAATTCCTCAGTACCCTTTCTAATACCTCACTCCTGGTCTCTAAGTACCTGATGCTTTGCAACAAATAGTAAACATATCTCCAGCTTGTCTCATATGGTGATCTGAGAGGGGAGACAGTCTCTGGAGAGGAGCTCCTCAGGACATTATACCCCTAGAAACTCAGAAAGCAAAATCACACTAAAAAGTGCACACAGAAAACGAAAACTAAAGGTCGGGAACACCATTCACTATCTGCACATGGCTGGGTACCAGGAAACAGAGAAAACCTTGTGAAGAAAAACTGACATGCCCTCCAAACACTGGGTCTCTACCCAAACAGCACAACAGAATCTCCTGGGGAGTTTTTAAATGTTCTGATGTTAGAGATGGGGGCTTTCTCCACCTTTTCATAGACATGGGGACTTTTTTAAAGTTCCCCAGGATATCCCCCCAGGGTATTCTAATTTTACCCAGGTTTGAGAATCCCCAGCTCTAAAGCTTATTGTCGACTGTTTTTCCTTCAACCATGTATGCTAAAAATAACCTACAATTTTAATAAAAGTACAGTAAAATGCTAAGATTTGTTGAAGTTGGTAGTAGGTACACAGGTATTGGTTATGCAATGTTTTATACCTTTCCATATAAATATTTCATAGTCATATACAAACTTTACACAAATATATTTTAAAGCAGCCTCACAGAGCTTGGGTCCTCAAAAGCACCAGTACTAAAAAGATGATTTTACATTCCTACAGATCATAGGCACTGATGGTCTCTGGGGCTTTTACTTCACCAAGGGAAAAAAAACAAGACCAGTTTAATTAAGTCGGCTAACTTGAAAACGTTGGCCTGCATTCTGTAATACACTTCACAGTACAGGTTTTGAGAAAAATGCTCTAGTCAAACCCAACTCAGAAAGACCAAAGGTACTGCTTACCCAGCAATCCACCTAAAATCAGCAGAGTTGCCAGGTCTGAGCCAGATTGGCTTCAAAATCCTCTAGATAAACAAACATTTGGAGTCACAGAAGTGGGTTGTGACAAGACAGTGCTGGGGCTCAGTTCTAGAGCCATCTTAAAATGGAAGTGAGGGGAAAATATTCCAATGAAAGCACACAAGTCCAGCCCACCTCTTCATCAGGGAGGCAGTGCAGGCCCTGGATTCAGACAGTCTCAGTCCAAATCCTGGCTCTGCAATTTTCTATCTACATGACCAAGGGGAAGTTACTTAACTTCTCTGAACCTCAGTTTCCTCATCTCTAAAATAAAAAAGATGTTACCTATCACACGGGGTTGTTGTGAGGGTTAAATGTGATAACACGTGTAAAGCTCTGGGTACAACTGAATGTCACAAGCAATTCTGACACTAATGAACAAAACTGTTTCCCAATTTGTGGCGACTGGGCATTGGAATCCTGTATACTCTTGAAGCATATATCTTGGGAGAACCATACTCATTAACAGGAAAGGAAACACAATCTTCTAGTCTCCAAAAAGACGCTCCAGGCACCCTAAGGCCTGGAGTGGTGGCAACAAGGTGCAATGAGAATCTACCACAAAAGAATATAACATGAGAGTTCTAGATCTGGTCTTGTTTGAACATCAGCTGGGTGACCTTGAGGAAATTCAAAAACACTTTTTCAGCTCGGAAATGAGGACTTTGGACAGTTTGCAGCTGTTTTTAAACTTCTGGCATCACTCAGTCAAAGTTCTTGCAGCCCTACCCCTATTTCTGCCTCCTCCTCTGCAGTGGCTCCATTCCAGCGGCTATGGCCTCCTATGGTTGCTCGCACACCAAGCCACTCATTCCTTAAAGGCTTCACACTTGTTTTTCTCTCTCCTTCTCCTGGCTATCCACATTTCTTGCTTCCTCACTTCCTTTCGGGTTTCTAATAAAATATTACCTCCTCAGAGAAGCCTTACCTGAAAACCACCCTCTATAAAATAGCACACAAGCATACATATGCAGTAAATCCTCACTTAATATCATCAGTATTGCGAAACTACATATAACATAACCAATATTACCGTACATGGCGAGAAGGTGCAAACTCTACAAAGACAGTTGCCCTGGCCAGAAATTGATTTTTTTCTCATTCCTGTTATAATGAAACAAAGCAATGTTATTCTAGGACCTGCTGAACTAGGTTCTTTCTATCCCTTTACCCTGCTTTATAAATCCCCTGTCACCTCCCAACATAATTATGTATTTATTTATTCACAATATGTCCCCATCCTCTTGCTACAATATAAATTCCATTAGAGCAGATATCTATTTCTCTTATTTACTACTGTATTTCCTGAACCTGGTACATAGAAGCTGTCAACAAATATTCTGAATAAAAGAAAAAAAACAAAAGAATCCAAGTATCTTTTTCTTCCCAAAGAGAATCTTGCCTTAATATATAAAACAAGTAAAGGTGGAGTACTTCTGGTTAAATGAAGTCAAAACCTCCTTTTAAGTGACTCAAGTGTCCCCTGAAGTATCCAAATGCACCACCCAAGAGGATCTCCAAAGTCCCTCCAAAGACTCTGAAAGTCTCCAACTCCACATTATTTCTGTTAAACGCCAAAGAGAAACGTTAAAGTTGATGAATGATGTTCCATTCTGTGATTTCACTTATTATTCACCGAAAACAGCAAAAAGAATCCTGAAAATTCAAGGCATATCATGTCCCACAAAAGTTGCTTCCCTAAAATATCTACAATCAGATAGTGAACCTTTCCTGATGGCCCCAAACAAAATAACAACAGTCAACTACACAGGGTGGGAGTGGGGGACATTTCTTTCCATGCCCTGTCACACAGTTCCTCCGTCTTTGGGATCTGCTACTAAGCCTCTAGGCTACAATAATCTTACTGCTTCTAATAGAAGAAAGGGAAAGTGGTGGTGGACTTGAGACCCCCGTGGAGTTAGATGTAATACAAGGGAGGATATAAATTTAGGCAACCTGGTAGCCACTTGATAGTTTCCTGACTCCAGTTAGTCCCTATTTTTACATCTAAATGATCCCCAAAGAAAACAATCTCTGGCTAAGCCTGCTTTGGGCTTACATTCAGGAAAACAAAGGTTGAGGGAGTATTCTAGAAAAGAACTCTGCACAGAACATGAATAGCTGGAAGAACTCCTGAGAAGCTAACTGGCTGCAATGCTGTAATGGGAACTTACATACAGCTAAAGGACCTTCCCCCAATTGTAGGGAAGATATGAAATATACTCAGCAAACAAGTAAATAGGACTTTTGCAACTCTCTATTATCCATTCTGGCTGTGCTGGACAAAGCAAGAGTCACAGATTGATTAAAGCAAGGATGGGTTAGAGGTGACTTATCCTCTAACAATGTTATCTTATCTTTAAGCTAAACACAATTTAATGCCTTTGCATGTCCATATACTTTCTAATGATGCCACTGTTGTCAGCATGCTACAGGAGTGCTTCTTGGAAGATGCAAGCAATGACAAAGCACATCATTGGAAAGGCAATTATATGCAGTAGTAACCATTTTACAATGGCCATATGGGCTGTATTTCAACAATATAATTTCCAAATCAGGCTGAGCATTCATATTTCTGTCCCTAATCCCAGGTATACCATATTAAATGAAACAGGAGTACAGCTAGAATATGGACAGACGTGAAAATCTACAAGAATGCTAAAGTTCCTCTGTAAACAGTAAGTAGAAGACATCCACTGCCCTGAAGTGAAATTTACACCTGTCCCTGCCAGCCTATCTTCACACTATGATTCTTTAATTGAAAACTTCACAACAGGGACATTACAAACCATCACATCCATTAGCACACTCCTTGTAGCATAAGCAAGCCTCAATAGGATGGGGTTGAAAATGGGGGAATACAATTTGCAAATATGCTTAGAGGGGCAAGGACACAAGGAAAAGTTAAAAACACACAGTTCTTATCTAACAAGGAAAAGTTTAAAATACATGTTCCTATCTAAGAGTTTATAAGCTGAGACACACCCTAGGGGAATATAGAATTCATATTTTACAAATACTTAAAATTAAAGCATAAGAAATCACCTTCACGATCCTTGACTTAAAGATGTGGTTCCTATTACACCAAATTTGTATAGTTATATTTTAATTTCAAATAATACGCTTTGACTTGAGTCTCCCCGACAATTACAATCTGTAAAGACAGAACTCTACTGTGGTGGTTCCAAGAAGAAACTGCCACCTCTCTTAAAAAAGAGAGAGACTCTTCAGACAAGTGAATATAATTTTCATATTCACCTAGAAATCTTCTGAAAATTCAGGCACAGTGAGAGTACTGTGTGTGTCTTTATATTACCTACTTCCTGAAGTCCTGAAGGATGAACTATGTGGAGACCCATCTCAGTCCAGGAGAGATGAGAAGAGGGTTGGAGAAGAGGGTTGCTCAAGAATATACAGTACTCTAAATGCAGTTGAGAATTCCATAAGAAGCAAATCTAACAGTCACATTCATTAGCACACTCCTTGTAGCATAAACAAGCCTCAATAGGATGGAGTTGAAAATGGGGGAATACAATTTGCAAATATGCTTAGAATGAATGGAAACAGTGACAGAGGGAAAAAAATGTACTGTTACCAGGTATCTTCAAGACATAGATATCAAGAAAAGCAATGAGCGTTACCAGAAAGAATGTAGTTCTTATTAATTTTAAGGAAAAAAAAGAAGAAGAAAACCCTAGCGCTAGCATTAAGGTTTCTTTTATTGTGGACTAGATTCCCAAGAGAAGAGCCACCACTTCCTAGAATAGTTTAAAAGCAGACAAGACAAAATACTTAGGAATCTATCGTAGAATATAAGCTTATGTGCCCAGTAACTGTTAGAAAGTACCAGTTCCTACTCTAATTTTACACTTGTGTTCCAGGGGGTTGCTTTAAGAATTTAGTGAGAGACATATGTGCATGGGTTCAGAAGAGAGACTGACACACAGAACGCTCTATATTATGAGACTGAACCTCTGCCTTTGACAAAGGCTTAAAATCTACCTGAGTAATATGACCTAGGACAAGGTCAGATTTTAATACAGGGAGAAAGTGAAAGGGACACAGACAGGGGGAAAAAACACAAGAAATATGTTACAGATATACTGTGTCAGTGACAGTCAACTATAAACTCCAGTTTTTAAAAATAAAATAAAAAGACTTCCCAAAAGATGGTAAGGCACTCCCTCCTCCCTAAAATCCTATTATTATATCTAGAAAATCCTTTGTAACCATGACCATTTTCAGCAGCATTAAGGTACAAATGTGGCCTACCAGAAACCCATTTGAAACTCACTCACAAAATGAATCTCTATTAAAAAGAAGAGCATACAAGAGTGAGGAGCCCAAGCTTTCAAGTGAGGCAGAAACGGCTGCATTTTCTGCCTCTTTTGTACTGATCATGGGCAAGTTGACTTAACCTCTCTGAGTTTTAGTTTTTCAACTACAGAATAAAGACATTTTTTTTTAAATGGTGCAGTTCTTTGGGATAATGAATACAAAATTGGTAGCACAATGCTTGGCACAGAGCAAATACTCAATAAATAGCAACTCCCTTTTCAAAAATTTCTTTTCATGGTATTTTTGTGGAAAATGGATTACTGGGTGAAGAAAGTAACAGTTCTGAGAGCTTCAAATATCACCAGAAGGATACATGTAGGAAAAGTGCAGGGGCTAAATTATGGCAGAGAATATAGGGGGGAAAAATACATTAGAAATACAGAGGGAAAACTCTGGTTCTCTTTTTTCTAAGGTTCTATCTAGTCAAAACTCCCAAGAGACACACAGTAAGCCATTACAGAGTATGTAACAGACTAAGAAAACATTAATAGTACTTGAACTTCCCACCAAATTCCCCCAAAAACATGAAGTGCATAGTGTCACAGTCAACACTTCAAAAACTCCTGTAGCCTGGCCTCAAGATCTCAATCTATGGGAAAATCATTGCAGAACAATGAAATGTTCCCAAAGCTAAGAAATAAAACATTTCTCAGACCTAATCCATATCCCTGCATTAAGATTATCAAAACTGTACCATCATTAATATTATTATTATCTGTAATTCTGAAAACAAGTAATAGTTGCAATTAAAATTAACTCTGAGTTTGAGATATAGCTAAAAGGATGGTTTTACTGGATAGGATTTGAAGTTTGAATGATTCAAAGTGGAAAGTCATATAGCCAAAGTAATTTTACAGGTTTTAAATAGTGATCAAGGGAGGCAGAAGCAGTATAAATATGTTGAGTTAGACAGTTTCTGATACTTTCAGATATTATATGAAACTATTAAACACAGGAATCATTTCTGAAATCACATCATACTCCAATATTTAAAAACATTTATATATTCAGCTAAAAGTGACCTGGAATAATCTGGTCCATTTCTATATTAGACCAATAAAACATCTTAAAATAACACAACTGTCTAACACAGCAGGTCTCAACATTCAGGTGTGAAATCACACCTCCCAACACACAGGCTGAATTATCCCCCTGCCTCTCACCTGCAATTATCATTTGCTCCCTCCCCAGGTGGCTCTCAGCTACCACATGTCCTCCAAGGCTCACATCTGGAAACACAAACTGCCTCTGGAGGCCTCATATGCTAAGGGAGTCAAAGGGAGGACAAAAACAAAAACTTCATACTGGCCTGCACAAATTCTAAAAAAGATCTATTTTCAACATATAGCAATTTGATAAAATTAAAATACCCTTATGTAACCATGATTAGGAATACATATTCTTCAAAATAAAAAGAGTAAATTTACTTCACAGTTCTTACATAGACCAGCTTCTTCCATCAAGGCCAATTCCAAAAATTTAGCAAGGGATATTTCATCAGTTCATAGGGCATAATTAGATGTTTTGATTAGAGCATTTTCTTCCCCTGGTTAACAAGATATAACAGATGTCACTGACTTCCCTAATAACAATACAACTCAGCTTTTGGCATCCTTACAATTTTAAAACTGAACTGTCATATAGAAAAATTATAGCTAGGGTGTCTCTCTACAATCATGATTCTGAAGTGGTTATGACATGCCTGGACTCCCCAATGGAACAGATATGGAAATCATATTCCATATTCATAGCCAGGAGCCCTCTTTAGCAAGCACTTGAAAACCAAGCTCTGAAATCTGAATGATGCGGGCTTATTCAAATCACCACCAATTATTCCTGGAAGCACAGACCAAGTGAGGTATAAAACCTGAACAGAAAATGCAAATCTCGCAGTCACTTTCTTCCAGGAGCACAGGGAATACATGCAGAAAAGTGTCTCAGAGGAAGCAATGCCCATCTAAAGAGACTCACTCTACCAAAATCCAAGCTTCCCTGCAGAGAGAAGGAGTACTATACTTGATAAAAAGGACTCATATTTTTCACAGCAAGATTCCCCTGGTGCATTTGATCCAATTTACAAAAAATTCGATTTATACCAATTTTGTCAACATATCAGTCCAGAATGTAACCAGAGATAGGCCTGCATTTTAAATGGGAGGCAGAGCCTCCCTGACTGAAGTTCAACTCAAACATCCTGGTTTAACAACTCTATTAATGACATCAAGCACAGATCTAGATTACTCAGCCCTCTGTCAGTAGCATGTGTTATTTATAGGACAGCATATCAATCATGTTTTCCCCTTATTATTTCCCCCTTACTGGTCCTAAGTTATTTGGTCTGCCAAATTAACACATTCCATCGCTGCTGCAAATCTAAACAACGCTTGATAAAAGATTAATAAAATAGTTGCGTTCTCTGCAACCACACGCACACCCAGGAAAATTCATCAATGTCTTTTTATTTGCATATTTGGCTGACTGCCCCCTGCAGCAAACATGTAAGGCACAATGCTCAGGTATCCTGGTTTATGGTTTGCATTTAATTCAGGGTGTCAATCTGCTTCTGTTTTAATTACATCCATCTTGATCTGTTATTACAATCCCATGAAAACTTCTTTTCATTATATGAATGGCTATAAATATATACACATGACAAACAGTTGTTATAAATTTTCTGGTTCAGCAATAAACAGGCAGGATGCCTTAGCCAACATGTCATGTGGATTTAATATTTTAAGTATTTCTCAGAAGAAAAGTTTGGTTGAGTCTTCAACTCAACCATACTTCAAGTTCACTCGTTTCATATGTTCTGCTACTAATGTTGTTAAATTGATCTGAGTTCCCTGGATTGCTAAACTGAAGAAAATATTTTATCCTGGAAAAACTATGGTAAAATTATTAAGTGGGACACATTAAGGTCATCTTACATCAAAATAATTATTTTATCTTTCCACTGGAGATTCAAGGATAAGAAACCCTCATATAAGCAACCTAATATTTTTTTTTTCTTTCAACCCCTTATTACAGTGAAGTGGGGGAGGTTAAAAATGATGAATGTACCTACAAAGATAGGTCAGTGAATTTCAGGGTGATATACTGACAGAGCAGAGTGAGAGAAGAATGCTTTAAAAAAGGTTCTTGATATTGAGTAAATCAGAACATTCCTTAGATAAAATGGGAAGCTTTACAATCATGAGTGCTCATCCACATTTGTAATATGATTTTTACTTTTTTTAAAAAACCTTCCAACATTCTCAATCCTTGGTACTCCCAAGTACTAATTTAGGAAAAGCAGACAGTTTCCTAAATTCACTGGATAACAGTGAATCTAACTCCCAGTGTGAACCTGAGCAGGTCAATTAACTCCTCTGGGCTGTGTTTTCATTTGCAAAATGAGAGGTAGAACTACATCACTAAAGACAACATCTGTGCCTCTGATGCCCTACGGCACAGAAAGCACATCAGCCAGTAAAGGCTAGAGTGAAATGGATTAAAAGGCTGCTCTGAAAAAGTTTAGGTACTAACTTTAGGATACCGCTGAAAGATTTAGCTCTGCACATTAATCTCAACTGTAATTTTAAAGTAATCAAAGTGACCACCATAACAAATGATGGAGCAAACTTACTTTGTAATATGCAGCAACACACAATACCAAATGTTTGTCTCCCCTTTTGCTATAGTGGAAGTATAATTTCATTTACATTATATAAAATCATTTCTTTGAAAAGCACACTCCAGAACCTTTGTTACTTTTGCCAGCTAAACATGAACAGAGAGAATGGGTAGAAGTCACTGGAATTTCTATCATGTGGCTGGAAAGTGATAATCCAAAATCTAATTAATGTGTTATCTAGGCCAGGTGCAGTGGCTCAAGTCTGTAATCCCAGCACTTCGGGAGGCCGAGGCGAGAGGATTGCCTGAACCCATGGGGTTCAAGACCAGCCTGGGCAACTTGGCAAGCCCTCGTCTCTATAATGTATCAAAAAATTAGCCAGGCATGGTAGTACACGCCAGTAGTTCCAGGTCCTTGGAAGGTTGAGGCAGAAGGAGCACCTGAACCCAGCGAGTCGACACTGGGGTGGCCATGAGCGTGCTACTACATTCCAGTCTGGGCGACAGAGTGAGACTTTGACTAAAAAAAAAAAAAATGTGTTATCTACATCTTCATTCTCTTACTGTGTTTCCCCTTTTAAGGTTTTAACTATGAAAAACTATTTACTGAACATTTAACCAGCAACCTTTAGCCAGCAAGCAGGCTGAACAAAGAAACCTAGAAAAAGTCTACTTCAGTATAACAGTTGAGGCATAATTGTAATACTGGACTATAGTATTGCGGGGGGAAGCAGGATTTATTGGTAGGACAGAAAAACTCCCAGAGCAGGAGGAGACCCAAGGGGGTTGCCCCTGGGCTATAGTATCTTAATTCCAATTTTTGAGTTCTAAAACATCACTGTAAGCAGAAACTTTACAAAATCCTAAAATAAGGTGGGTTTTGTGCTGCAATGTAAGGCAGATGAGGGGATAACAAGGAAAACAACATACTTCAAGTATCACCAGAACTTGACCCTGGCAATGACTTAAACTTGGTCTCAGATTCAGAATTTTGCTGCAGCTTGAAAATATCAGATTTCATCCATATACTAACCAAGAGTCACAATTTGTCTCTGCAGGTTGTGCCTCAGTTAGTAGCAACTATACAGTATTTTAAATTTGAAGACTTTCTGCCAAAAATAAATCCAAACCTGTATTAGTCATTTTCCATTACTTACATCCCGTGGGCTTTTCTCATCTCCTCTTACAACTCCATGTTACTGCACATGGGCTTTCTAGGGCTCTGAAGGTACCAAGGAGATATGGCACCATGAGATATAGTGGCAAGCCAAAAACGACAGTAAATTCTTTTTTTAAATATTTGTATGTAGTTGGTAATTTGTAAAGTTTGTTCAGGCAACTACTAACTGGGGTTAGGATATGAACTGGAAAATCAGGACAGTGAGCTGTAACAACCTAGAAAACTGCAGCAAGCAATTCACTCTCACAGAACTAATATCAGAGTCCCTCAAACGGACTGTCAAAGTTCAGATGATAACAACTTGGAATCTTAAAGTTCCCACGTTTCATTCACAACTTCCTAAATCCACTAACTTTTATTAATGGCATTCACAATTTTGATAACTCTATCTCAGTAAAGGAAGGGAGAGAAGGAAGGTGAGGGGAAAGGAGGGAAGGATGGAGGTGGGCCGCAGGTGGGTGGGGAGTCGATATGGACCCTAAGATGAGACTGCCACGTACACTAACATGTGAATAAACACCCTCAAAGAAGGCAGCAATTCACATGATTTCAAGCTCCGCACCCCCTTACAACGGATGGAATCAGAAACCTGGGCAGGACTAAGACTTAGAAACCTGTACTTTTCTAGTCCTTTCCTAAGCAAGCATAGGCAGTAAGAATATGTAAGACCCACCCCCTCCCTCAGTTACTAACAGCCTTAAGTCCTTTTTTGTTTGTTTGTTTTTGGCGATCTTATAATATGTGCCAACTGCATGCCAGGAAATACAATCTACCCTTACCCTTTAATTCTGTTAGAAGAAATGATAGAAGAACACAGCTCCAATTTGGAAGGAGGAAGGCACACTTAGGATCTCACCAGCCTTAAATTCTATACCTCCCTTCTAGGGGGGGAAATGTCTACATTCATGGAGCAGGTACAGATTATAAGACAGAAACAATTCTGTCCCAGCTAACAATGTCCAAATTGTTTTTGATCTTCTCCTGTTCCAGGTTTTACCAAACTTATTACCATATTGCTCTTTCAAACATCAATAATCTTAGATTTCAAATCAACCTGAATTTTTTCAGAACTTTCTCAAATTAATAGTTTCTATCCCATCACCAACTTTTTTTTAATCCTAAATCTACAGTATAATTGAGTTTAATCCTAACCCTGAAAAAAAAAAAGTTGCTTCTTAATGAGAAACAAATAGCATGAAGCACTTTTACAAAATTAGGCTACATTTAGTATATTATGACTCCTATATAGGATATAGTAAAATAAAATAGCCCACCATCCTTCACCCTCTGCATGCACACACATGCACACCTTCACCCTCTGCATGCTCGCACCTACACACGCGTGCATACACACACACACACACACACACACACACACACACACACACACACACACACACACACACCTCCCACCAGGAAGTTCTACAGATCATCTTGTCCAAAGGCATCCAAATCTTTCAGCTCTTGAGACCTAAATTATTCCTTAACGGCCAGCCTCAACTATTGTTTTCTCCATTTGGGAATCTTATTTCTAATTCTAACATTCTTTCAAACTAAATAATCACCATTTATTTTGGACAGTATATTGAATTATGGTATAGGAGAGTCTCAGAATCTCTTTATCACCCTCAGCACTCCTTAAATCATGTTTACTGTTCCATTTGTTAACCCTTTTCAACAGTGAGAACTAGGGAACACTATTCCCCGAGACAATCAAAGGCTCAATCACTAATTTTGTGATTCATTTTTTAAATTTACTGATTCATTTATATCCTGTCTACTTCCACAAAAAAGAAAAGCTGAAGTAGTTAATCTCAGGAGTTAACACAAGCCATATGGAATCATCATATCACAACCTTCAGCCTCATCTTACATAAATACTCCTTAAGTGATGCTCTGCCTTGTAGAATGAAATACTTGAATTCATAACCCCACATTCTATTCACGTCCTTCCTTTTTCCCCAACTTTTCTTATCACTTAGGAACTTCTCAGATCCTAAAGCTATGCAGACTTTCAGAAGTCAAATGCTGGAACTGATCCATTTACTCTGTGGTCCCATGGCTAAACTTTCCAAGACAGTGAAAAATGCAACAGATACACACAGTTCCACGGCTTTTCCTGGCTTTGTACAGCAGACAAGAGGTTCTGACCCTTCCTGAACTACCACTTCATACATAGCAAGCAAAAGGCAGATAACTTGAAACCTTTGTTTTAACATCAATGTCAACCTCCTTTTTTAAAACCCAAGCTTCTATTTCCAGGATGCTAAAAAGCAGCAATACATGAAACTAGAAGGGACCAAGACAAGATAAAGCATATTGCCTGAAGGGCAGCTTAGTAGCATCAGAACTGGGCTACCATCACACTGTAGAGCTCTTAATGAGAATCACTCAATACTCACTTCATAGTGGGGTAGCTAACAATCTGAAAAAAAGCTGACATCAGGAAGGAAAGTGGAGCAGGAAAAGAAGTGGACCAGACTCCCTCACTATTACACTCCCCTTGCTACTCCTGTGTTCGAAACAGCCTTCTGTGCACAGACTACAAATTCTTGTGTCTGGTTTCCAAACCCTCTACTATCAGCCCACTCACCCTAGACTCAGAGATCACCAAATTCCAAGATTTGCAGGAACTTTTTAAGATATTTTTCAGCACTTCCCATACTGGATTATAGAGTACAATGCAAAGAATAGAAGTGTTCTGTGGTTAAAATAAAATTAGGGAATAAAGTACATCATGTTGCCTTCTCTGATAATCAAAATTCACATTCACATAATAAAAACTTTTAATCCTGGCAGAACAAGTCATGCATTCAATTTTGTCTAGCCCATCAAGTTCCAAACACGATTTGTGGGTAGATCACCCTGTTTTGGTCTGGAGCACAATTTATGAACATCCTGCAAAACTATGCTCCCTTCCAGTTTAAGAACCTTTGCTCTAGTCTAAACCTCTCCACTAATGGATAATGAAAATAATGTCTTTACAAGGTAACTTACCAAAGTCTCACAACTAGTTAGAAGGGCCAAACTGGTAAGTGGGTCTCCACAGGTCTCCTGACCCCCTAAGAAGCACTCTTTACTTACTTTTGTTCTCATATCCACCAGCCCTTCCTTGACCCTAAGTCCTAACTACATAGCATTTTCTCACTCCTCTTATTACTGTGTCTTCTTCACTGTTCCTTTAGAATGCTTTCCCTGTGCCCCATTCATTCCCTATCTATCCAAATTATCTAATCTTTCTAGGTTACATCTTCTCCATGAAGCTTCTTGAACACTTCAGCCTATCTCACTACCCTGTCTTTAAAGGCCTATTGAACTTAGTTGATATGAAGCATTCGAGTGTCTGTTTCAAAACTATTTTACAGGTACTGGACTTAATGTATCAACTAAACTACATATTTTTTCAAGATGCTGAACGTTTTGGGTTTCTCTATACTCTTAGTACCTTGCACATATTAAGCACTCCATATTTTCTGATATAAGAAACATGCTTAATGTTGTTTTTTAAATAACTGAATACGTGAGATTTGACTATAATAAATTATAGCCTGTTAATATAGCATGTTATAAGTACACCAAAATCTGTACAGTCTACTTGCAATACTAATGTGTGGGTAAGTCTTGAAACAGGGCCAGGAAATGAAGACCACATGGAAGTCTTGGTTTGTTGCTCTATCTACTAGAAAGGAGTCTTCCTTCATTTTCACAAGCCTGTTCCACTGACCTCTTCTCTGTTATTTTTCACTCCCTTGGTCAGTTGTATACCAAAAGACTATGCTAAGAACCCGGGGCACAAAAGAGGAGTGAGGGAGAAAATAATAGATGTGCAAAGTCAAATGTTAGCCATGGTGCTCATATGACTTCCTAATAGAAACTACACAGAAAGAAACCCACACAAGAACAGAAAGCCAACATTATCTGGCACATCAGGATACACTGATGGTACTAAGACTCCAGATTCTCATTTATATTGTTTGCTACAAGCTATTTTTTTTAAAAAAATAGACATCATATCTAGAGATACTTGCTTTTATCCTGTCAAAGAATATCCAAACAAACAATACCATAACCAAATGGTAATTCTATTTCTCAACTGCATAATGAAAAGAACACCACGTTCAACTTTAGCCTCCTCACCTACCCTCTTATCTTCTATCATGAGACTCTTCATAATCATGCACTTGAACTTCAGGGCACAATTACTCAAGACAAGTATCCTTGCAGAATATGAAACGCCCTCAGTCAGTTTCACTGCCAATAAAGTGTGAGACTTGTCAAACTACCCCCAAAGCTTTCATCATCTTAAGTAAAAATCCAACAACAGTAAATAATTAACATAAAATTGCAGGTTCTCGTTAGCAAGTTTATTACTTTTACTTCAGTGTCGGTAAAACCACAGTTGGACTGGAGCTATTTATATCACCACATTTCATTATGCGTGAGTTAAGAGCTTCTTTTTAAAAAAGTAAGTCCAAAATCAGCTACTCAGAACAAAATCATAGAGTCAAACAATGTGTCCAATAACACACAAAGTCTGCCTGCCACTCCACAGTTTTGCAACTATTTCTCTAAACTGGCATAAGCTATAAACCTAGCTGTGCAAGCCAATATTTCTGAGTTCTTTTCACAACATCATAGCAGCAGCCGCCTTGATGATACGTGGTGACAATTGTTTTCATTTTTAAGCATAAGGCACATAAGAGTATTTAGGATAACTCTTAGAATCTATACTAATTTTTAACATTTACAAACACTCCCACATCACATATTTCTGTCCAAGTTTGTAGTTTAGTTGCCTGTTTTCTAATAAGCCCACACATTTCTTGGTGATCACTCAGTAAATTTTCCAAACTGAGTATAGTGGAACACTGAAGTTTTAATGATCACTACACACATGTTCTAACCATCCATATCATAGTATGAATACAGTGTGATAGCACGGAGCAAATATATACCTTTAGTCAAAGAACCAGACATATATGATAATTTTATTCCTACAAAAGTTGGACCTCTTAAAATGTAAACACTGACAGGACAGTTGATATTAAGGAACTGCTATAAATTTATTTAGGTGTGACAAGAGTACTGTGGGGTCTCTGGTTAGATTCTGGGTATTTTTGAGCCATTATAGTTTAGAGTATTTACAGGTGAGATCATATATCTGGGAGAGAGAGTAAGTGGATGGAATACAGAAAAAGCAAGATGAGATATGAGTTGGTAGTTATTGAACCTGGGTGTTGAGTGTACTGAGGTTTATTATACTGTCTATCTACTTTTGTAAAGGTTTATATTTTTCTATGAAATGTTAAGCAAACTTTTGAAAAAAGTTAGACCTTTTATACCTGCACATAGCCACATATTTGATATTTAGATAGGAAGGCAGAATAGTATTCAACAAACCAAAGTAACTTGGGCTTTGAATCTATAAAAGTGGCAGAAAAATTAACAAGAGCAAAGAAAGGAATGGCATTAATGGTACATTTTGAACTTGGTCTTCTTTAAATATTAAGTTTTTTAAGCTCAAAAGAAACTAGAATGAGCATATTTTTTCTCAAAAGCTAAATGTGTAGATACATACATCACAAGCCCAGTCAAACATCTACTTATTAAAAATAAAACAATTACAAAGAGCGGCATAAGTTATATATGCCCTTATTTGGCAAAATGTTCATGGGAATCTGGAGGTCCCACTTGCTTACTGAAAGGGACCACAAAGCAGCCCCGGATAACCATGCAGAAAGCAGGACCACTTGTAACCAGCTCTTACAGTACTTTCCTAAACTAACCATAGATAGCAATGGTGAACCAAATTCTAGGCAGCATTTCTATTAGGAACATGCTGCCATTTCAATTCCTATTTTAAAGCAAGACAGCATTCACCATAATACTATAAGAAGGGGATTGGCAGTGGCGGGATACTGCCGGGGTGCGAGCAGGGAGGAACACAACATCAATAAGGATACCTGATCTAAAACCAGGCAAAGTGGGGACCAAAGGGAGGCCCAAACTTTATCTGTATGATGCCCATTTGTATACATAATCTTGAATTGTACCCCACATCTTTAAAATAAAATATATTCAAAAAACAAAATAAAAATAGAGCAAGACACAGAAAGAAAGAGGTCACGCTGTACAGTAACCACCCACCTTGGCAAAGTTAAAGCCATGGTTCAAATTACCCTAATAAGGGGTGCACCTCAACACTCAAAATTGCAGCCAATAAAGCACCAGTTCTAAAACCAAAGGGCAACTGACTCAATCACCAACATCAAAATCCATGGTCACCACCATTACCATTACCATCACCACAACCACCATTACCACCACCACCACCACCACCCCACTTCCTTTACACCCCAATCACTGGCCACCATCACCATCAGAAGTTCAACCACAAGCAGTTCAAACAGAAAAGGACAACACTGACAGGAAGGCTTCCCTTTCAAAAATATTTAAACCTGACACCCAAACACACACACAGAACCCGCAATCTAAACCTGTACCGTTACTGTAAGTGAGATTTAAGCCATTATTAACAA
Source organism: Carlito syrichta (assembly GCF_000164805.1). NCBI lineage: Eukaryota > Metazoa > Chordata > Mammalia > Primates > Tarsiidae > Carlito > Carlito syrichta. The sequence goes on along the minus strand of NW_007249757.1, from coordinate 990,431 downwards.
AGCTTGTATTTGAGCATCTGAAACAATACCTTAATAACAGGGGGAAAAAAAAAAAAGGAGAGGGAAAAGTTTCCTTCAGGAACCTCAAACCATCACATCAGGTGCATGAAAGACTACAAACCAACTCACACCTTGGTTTTGTGCTTAAGAAGCCTGGACCAACTCCGCAGAATCTCAAAGCTGTGTGTGTGTGTGTGTGGTGTGCGCGCGTGCGAGTGTGTGCGCGCGCGCACGCGTGTGTGTGTGTGTGTGTGTGTGTGTGTGTGTGTGTGTGGTGCTGGGGGTGGAGATAGGAAGGTGGGGGGAGAAAGAAGGCGGTTAAATTTATAGAGGCCAATGACCAATGCCAGCATCAAAGGAGATCAGTCCAGGCAAAAATAGTTTCCCTCTGACCCCTGGACAGTCTCCCTCTACTTCCCCTTCCCTTCTCCCCCACCCCAGGAGCCTGTTAGCCAGCAGGAAAATGTGCATTTGGAAATCAACACTGCAGGTGCCCAAGGAATAAAGACAGACACACACACACAAACACACACAAAGCCAATCACTTAAAAAGAAAGAGGAAAAAAAGAAAAGAAAAGAAAAGAAAACACAAAAAAGGAAAGGGAGAGGGACAATTGATGACAAGCCCTTCCGACACCAGCTAGGATTTTATTCTTTCCTCCCACCAGTCCTCCCTGGTGTACCTTTTTCTGTCCTTTAACTAAATTGCTCACGTATAGACACACATGTGCATATGTATGTGTATAGATAATATAATTAACCCTTTCCGCAACACAGCCCCATACAGAATACAGAGAGATATTCCATCCTTTCCTCTCCTCTCCCCTCCTCCCTCCTTTCTCCCAACCAGGAGAAAACGCCCCCTTCCCCAGCTTCACCAAAAAAGGGGGGGGAGGCAAAGAAACCACAAAACCCCATCACTTGGGGTCCCGAGGACACCCAGAAAAGGTACAGACTATGCAGACACACACACACGGACATACGGCTCTGTAGAAAGCACACAGAGAACCGTCCACAGGAGCCCCAAACCCAGCAAAGAGACTTCCACCAGCCAAGAAGCCATGATTGGGGAGGGAGAGGAGGAAGGAGTAGGGGCAGAGCTATCCGTGGAGAGGGGGCGCATTGTTGTGATGCCTGAACCCCTTTCTTTCTGCCCATCTGCTGTGAAGGGGGTGCGGGGAGGGGGCGCAGGGAAAAGGCAAGCGAGGAGGAAATGAGGAGACCAGGCACGGCTTTGCGATTCCCTCCTGCCGCCTGTCTGCCCGCGCCCCCAGCACCCCCAACAATAAGACCTCAGCCCAGACAGACAGACAGTCCAGAGCGTGGCAGGGGAGGCAGGAGAACCCGGCGCAGCCGAGTGGGGTCGTGCATAAAGGGAACCCGAGGGGAGGGGGTCCCCCTTACCTCCAGCGCTTCAAAAGTGACAAAGCTGGTCATGGCAAATCCATCAATGATGTCCTCTTCGGCCGAGGTGGACTCTCTCCGCTTCCTCCGCGGGGGTCTGGGCCGGGACGGGGCGGAGGACGGGGGCTTCCCATTGTCTTCCTTGTCGGAGCCCGACGACAAGGCGAGTGAAGGCGCCCGGGTCCGGACGGCCCCGCCGCCGCCGGCCGCGCCAGCTCCCAGCCCGCCCCGGGAGCGCCTCTCCCGGTCTCGCTGCGACCGCGACCGCCGCTTTTTGCGGAGTCCATGGCCCCGCGTCGGGCCATCCATGGCTCTGCCGCGCCGGGGTCCCCCCGCTCGCCCGCCACCGGCTGCGGCCGCGGCCGCACACAAAAAAATTGACACCAAGCCCTCCCCCTTCTTCACGGCTTCCCTCCGCCCCGAGGAGGGCGCGGGGGAGACGGCGGCCGAAAGACGGGAGAGAGGGGAAGAAAGAGAGGAGAAAGAAAAGGGGGAAGGGGCGGAGAGAGGGGAGGGGGGACGGGGAGCGAGGGCGAGAGGCGAGGAGCCCAAGTGTGGGGCTCCCCGCAGCACCGAGGGTCGGAGATGCCTGGGAGCAGCGCCGAGCAAAGTAATGGCTGAACACACAGGTCTCCTTTAGAGGGAAAAAAATAACTCGCCAAGCAGGCAATAAATCAGAATAGCGGAATGCTTTGATCGAGAGGCTGGGAGGCTCGGGGAGCCCTCCCCGCGGCCATTCTCCGCCGCGCCCCCCGCCCCCCGAAAACGCCCGCCCGCCTGATCCAAAACCGGGTCCGGAAAGGTCGCGGGAAAGTGGGGGCAATGAACTTCACCCGCCCCTCGCGCAGGAAAACACCCCCGCCGCCTCTCACACACGCCTCGGAGAAAACTCACTCCCGGGCTCCAAAATTTTGAAGAAACGCAGCCAGGGGAGGCCAGGGCTCCGGAGCGACCTGAGCGGGGCGAGACCCTCCAGAGAGGGAAGCATAATAATGTAATTATTAGCGGGGGAGAGGGCGAAACTGCGAGAGGTGGAGGAGAAGGGAGGCGGAGGAAGGGAAGGAGGATGCTGGAGCAGTTGAGGGGTTTGCTTTTCGGTCTTCGAGGGGGGAGGAGAGGGAGATGAAAGAAGAGGGGAAGCAAACCCTGACGCTGCCACCCGCCCCCCTCCTCACAAAAATATTTTTTCCAGTCCCAGAGAAGAGGTCACCCTTCCTCGGAA
>NW_007249757.1:967693-987117 GCF_000164805.1 Carlito syrichta | reverse complement strand
TGTCTGTCGCACCGGGAACGTGTGCGGGACACTGCTCTCGGGCTGCTCTTCGCGCGCGCGCGCGGCTCTCACCCTCCTCGGGACGCTTGCCCCTCGACCCCCTACCCCTGCCCAGCCCGAGGCGCTTGGGCCGCCTTCTCCGGAGGCCCCCAGGGTATTTTCCCTTGGCGACCTGCGCTGTGAAGGAAGGAGGGAATTCAGAGAAGAGACACGAGAGGGGCTTCCCTCGGAGGGGGTGCCAAAGCGCGGGCCTTCGCTCCGCCGGGGCGCAGGGGGAGCGCCAACAGGCAGAGTTGGAAACTTTTCCCCCACGTGGTGCCACAGTGCGTGACCGAGTGACCCCGCGACCGGGTGACCCCCGGCCCTCCCCCCAGTATTCCAGCGGGGGCCTTGGGACACACGGGCGGCTCCGGATCCGAGAGCGCGAGGCCAAGCGGCCGGGGGGGCCGAACTTGAACCTCCGCGGCGGCCGCGGGCGAGGGGGCGGGGCTGGAGTGGCCGGGACGGCCCCCACCCCAGAACCCGTGACGCTCGCAAACCACAGTCCCTACCACCGCGGGCTGCCTTTACTTTTTGGGAGTGGGACTTCCCTGCTTTCCCCACCGCAGCCCCTCCTCCCGCCGCAATGTAGCTGATGCTTATAAAAAGTTGTGTTACAGAGCTGAAAACAGCTCAGAATCGATTAACCAAAGCGACCAGCCTCTCTGGGTAAAATAGCTGTGCGTTTTTCAGGGCACTCGAATTGATCTATAACGGGTAAGAAAGACAGCGACAGCCCTCTCTCACCAGCCTCTTAGACACTCTCCCACTTTCTGTCCAGGCACATAAACACCATGGCACATCACAGCCTCCTCTCCTCCCCCCGCCCCCGCCCCCAGTAGCCCACACTTGGGGAGGAAGAAAAGGAAAATAAACTGACTTTATTAATTACTCACAATGGGCCAGGCACCGTATTAGAACGCTTTGTATGTGATTTTTTTTTTCCTCTTTAGAATTCAAGTATGCACTTTTTATTAGTACTACTGGAAGGAGGTGGTAGAGAAAACAGTAAGGATGTGTTTTCTCTCACAATCTGACGTACATAAGATTGATTGACTGTTCTATTTTTTCTTTAATTAATTAGGGCTTGCCAGATAGACCAGGCACGGTTGTAGGTGCGGAGAATACAGTGATATACAAAACAGAGAAGGTCTTGCCTCGTGAATCATATTCTAACACACGAGACTCGCTCTTCTAACACTTTCTGACATTTTCATGGTTTATCTCTTCCCTTGTTTTAAGTCATACTTCTTCAGCTTCCTCGTTTCTGATCCCAGGTCTGGATCTTTATGAATTTGAATGAGGAGATGGGGAAGGGGGACAGTGGGAGGCAAGTTGTCAAGAGCAGAAGGGAGCACCCAGTGGACTGTGAGTAAAAAGATGAGCTTTATGACTGTCCAAGGAGCAAACCATTTGACCTTAGGCAAGACTTTTAAATGACTAATTTTCTCATCTGCAAATCAAAGAGGTTCAATTAAGTGTTCAAAAAGTTCTCTTTCAGGTCTACCAGTGGCCTTCTCAGAAGTTGACTCAAGTTGATAGTGTGCTTTATTTATTGAGAATAATGACTGATATATGGGATCAGATTAAATTTATTAGGAACACAGTGCCGCCTTCCAAAATTACCTACCTAAGCAGACAGAGCCTTCTGCCCCTGGAGCAATTAGCTAAATCATTGCTTCTGTACACAGCGTACCTATGTTAGTCTAGGATGCTGTTTCTGAGCTCATCCTACAGAATCAAGGCAAGTTCTCCGTAATGTAAAGCCAGGATCTGGGCCCAGTTGTAGGGTTTTAGGGATGTGAAAATTGTTTTAGATACTGATACGATTCCAGCAAAACCAGGAACTAGCAGTGTCATTACTGTCACTTTTCCACAACTTTGGGGATTGGGTTGAGGATGGTATGAAATTGGCAAATATAATAAAAGGTATTATATTAGTGACTTTCTAGAGTAGCCCTTGGCAGTCCTATCTTTAAAGAGTAATATCTGGTAGGAAAAAAATGGATGGTAATACACTGCATCCAAGAACCTTGCCTCTGGCAAGAGTAATTTGCAAACGCATTTTGGGATAATGTTTAAGTGATTTTTTTCAGGATCCAAGTGTAATACTCACTAGAATTAGTAATGCTTTTTGGGTTTCATTATTTCTTTCATCAGAGAATTAAAATTGTTTATGGAGCATGTTGCCATATTTGTTTCTCATTATTCATTTTATCTATGTTTTAATTGCTAATGATTAATAACTACCATATAATAAGAGAAGCATTTATTGTGTTTCAGGCACTGTTTTAAGTGCATTAAAATTATATCTCACTTAATTCTAACATATTTTGAGAAAAGTTTTATTATACCTGTTTTACAGTTGAGTAAACTGAAGCTTAACATTAAGCATATTGTTCAAGGTGTCATAGCTGTTTAGTGGTAAGGTGAATTTGATCCGACTCCACAACCTTTACTCTTAATGATTATGCTGAAATGCCTTCCTTAGAATGATTCCTTAAGAAGTCGAATACTATGTATATAGTACAACCACTTGAAAAACTGGCAATATCTACTAAAGTGAGACATATGAAAATCCTGTGGCACAGCGATTTCACTCTTAAGAGTGTATACCAATGTCAAATATTTATCAAAAGACATATTGAACTACTCAGAACAACTCTATTTGTAATAATTCCCAAACTGGAAACAACTCAAATGTTCATCAATAGTAAAATGGAAAAATAATTGGTTGTGTATTCATACAACAGAACACACTTTACCACACTAAGAACGAATAATCTGCTTCCAAAAGCAGTAACATATATGAATCTCATAAATATGCTAAGTGAAAGAAGTGAGACATACAAGAGTATGCATTGCAGGACTCCATTTATATAAAGCACAAAGTTAGACAAAACTCATTTGTACTATAAAAGTCAGGATAGTGGTTACCCTTAATAACTAGGAATGGTCGTGACCCTCCTGGGCAACTTGGTGAGACCTCATCTCTACAATAAATAAAAAAATTAGCCAGTCGTGGTAGTGTGCATCTGTAGTTCCAGCTACTTGGAAGGCTGAGGCGGAAGGATCACTGGAGCCCAGCAGGTCAAGGCTGCAGTGACCAGGAGCGGCCACTGCACTCCAGTCTGGGTGATAGAGTTAGCCTCCAACTCAAAAAAATAAAATAAATAAATAAATAAGCCGGGCTCAGTGACTCAGCCTGCAATCCCGCGCCTTTGGGAGGCCGAAGTGAGTGGATTGCCTGAGCCCACGGGTTCGAGACCCGCCTGGGCAGCGAGACCTCATCTCTACAATAAATCAAAAAATCAGCCGGGCGTGGTAGCGCATGCCTGTAATTCCGGCTACTCGGAAGGCTGAGGCGGAAGGATCGCCAGAGCCCAGCAGGTTGAGGCTGCGGTTGCCAGGAGCGGCCACTGCACTCCAGTCTGGGTGACAGAGTGAGACTCCAACTCAAAAATAATAATAATAATAATAAATAAATAAATAAAAAATAACTAGGAATGGGCACAAGTAGGGTTTCTGGGGAACCAGTCGTGATCTGTTTCTTGAGCTGGGTGCTGGTGTATTCAGTTTGTGAAAATTAATTGAGCTGTACTATTATGATATATGCATCTCTGTGTATGTATGTTATACTTCAATTAAAAATTCTAAATGCTGTGTCTATATAAATGAATGAGGGTGTTTTTGTATGTATATATGAGTACCTATAAAAAATTTTTTTCAAGTATTAATGACACTATCCAAATGCTCATCAACAGTAAAATTCATAAATAAGCTGTGGTTTATTCATGGCATAGTAAACCAAAATAAAGCACAGCATATTATCAGATTTCTTACTGGGTAGAATGACAGACAAAGCTTAAACTTGAAATGGGCAGTATGAATGAGCTCATAATTCATATTAACAAAAGCTTAGGTGAATTATTTGCCCAAAAGATTATAGTTGATAAATAGTAGAGCTAAAGAAATAATTCTAAAAGAGGTTGCTTGTTTAGTAAGGAGAACAATCAAGTGGTTCTGGAATACACAAAGGAAAAAACTTACATCTGTGTTCAGGAATAAGCTACTTAACCCAGGAGAGCCTCTTCAGTTGTGCTATTTTTTTATTTGAATCCATGATTAATACTCAAACTACATCTTCAACATTCAACCTTGACTAGCCAGAGAATACTATTATACCTCAGTGACTGAAGTGAACCCTGAGCCTTACACTACTAAAAGCTATTTTTCGTACCAGACTTTCTAAATTACTAAAAATTTTATATCCCTCTGTCTTGCACTTTGCACTCTGCCAACATGGCAATTATTAGCACATCATTCTTGATATTACATGCTGGCATATAATATTTGGATTTAATTTATTAGGAAAATTGATTTTTAACTCAATGCAGCTAAGGTTTATGTTTTGGTCGTTTATAATTTTCAGTTTGTGTGTGTGTGTGTGTGTGTGTGTGTGTGCGTGCGCGTGCGCATGTGCATGCATGCGCACGCACGTGCGACCTGACACCAGGGTAGAACTGAGGTGGCTAATGAAGCTATCTCTAAGTCATTTCCAAATGATCAAATAAAGACACTAACACAGGTAACGTCCCTTCTTTAACCCCCATAAGTTGTTGTTAATAATAACTATTACTGGAGAGAAGTGATAACTTGCATTAACTGACAGGCAAGCCCATCAGCAATAATGTGGTTGTAACTTTGCCCTAATTATCACCTGCTGTTTTAATTTTTTTCACATTGGAAGTTGTTTTTCAAAATGTCATTTTAATGTTAAAAAGGAGGAGGAGGAGATGTGTAGTTCAATTTGCTAAATGCTGTGTCTCCATCCATAATATTGTACAATAAACTCAATCATCTCTGCAGGTGTCTCTGATGAGTGACATATCGATCAACCCATATTCTTCAGACCCTGCCATATGAAGTCAACGAAAGATACCTGCTGGTGACCAAATGATGCTTATGTAAAAGGATGGGCAAATTTAATAAGCTTTAGATTTTCAAAGAAACCATCCAGTATTTCTATCCCTTCTGAGGGCAATGTTCTCTATTTGAAGTTTCGCTTGACATGATCAGATGGGAAAATTGATGGGTAGTCATAAGAAAAAACTTTAAATGATTCTTTAAAGCGATACCAGTGAGAGATCTCAGTATTTATTACTGATCATGAGCCTGGGAATCAATTTTTCCAATGGATTTGGTAGATTACTTGTGATAAATTGTAATTTTTATTTTCACTTGAAGCAAGTATCAATCTAAAATGATAAAGTAACATCCTGACTGAAGAAATTATCAACCCTTTGAAATTATGTAAAAAAATTAAATTATAGCCCAGACCTAATTGCAAGCTCCTATTTACAAAACCTAGTATAGTAATTATTTTATATTTCTGCTGTGTTCAAAGCCATTCACAGTCTTGTCCCAGTAACCTTATCAACCTGCTTGATTGCAGCATATATATTTCCTCCTTCCCAGGTTATCTCTTTCCCAGAACCCTCCACACGCTTGCCCATGCTGGTCCATCATCCCAGAATCTCCTTTCCTGCCATCTGGACTTACTGTATTCCCACTCATCTATCAAGACCAATTTAGACAGAAAAGCCAACTCATCCAGAAAGCTAGCTAACTCTAGATACAACTTGCATTCAAAATTAACAGCTTCTTCTCTGCTTATATGGCACTTTAATTTATGTATCTTTAGTGTATTATTAAATATTTCAAAATAATCTAATGAACAATCATGCATTCTCCCAGTAGCTTAAGAAATAAAACATTTTCAAAATTCTTGAACCCTCCTAGGTACCTACTCCCCATCTTTCCTTCCCTCAGGGGATCAAAATTTTGTTTTCTTTCTCTACTCCCCATCTTTCCTTCCCTCAGGGGATCAAAATCCTTATTTACATGTTTATCAGTCCCTGCATTTTTTTTTTTTTTTTTTTTTGAGTTGGAGTCTCATTCTGTCACCCAGACTGGAGTGCAGTGACACGCTCCCGGCCACCACAGCCTCGACCTGCTGGGCTCCGGCTATCCTCCCACCTCAGCCTTCCAAGTAGCTGGAACTACAGGTGCGCGCTACCACGACTAGCTAATTTTTTGATTTATTGTAGAGATGAAGTCTCGCCAAGTTGCCCAAGCGGTTCTCAAACCCGCAGACTCAGGCAATCCACTCACCTCAGCTTCTCAGGGCGTGGGATTACAGGCTGAGCCACTGAGCCCAGCTTTGTCCCTGCATTCTTTATATTTTACCACATATGGAAGTATCCCTAAGCAATATATGTTTTAAAATCTATGTATATGATACCAATCTATATTTATTCTGCTAAAACTTTTTACATTCAATGTTTTATTTGTAAAAGTAGTTGATGTTGACACATATAGTTCTTGTGCATTTATTTTCACTGTTTTCTAGTATTCTATCATATGGATATTCCACAACATATTTATTTTTATCTTGTCAACAGATAAAGTTTGCTTACTTCTTTCTGTTATTATAGATAACAAGGAGACATGCTTCTCCCCTTGTTTATACTGCTGTTATAAGACTTACAACAACATTCTCTTATTTTGTTATTATATGCATATTCTGTGACTTCTCTCTGTCACTTGATAAATTCTAGAGGATAAGGACAGGGAAGACAATGGCAAATGCTCAATAAATATTTTGTAACTTATCCTTTCTATATTTGAGTTTGGGTTTTATAGACTCAGGCTGTTGTATTTTATAGTACAGATGAAGACTTGAATCTTTGGACTTTCTGGTTCAGAAACCCTTTAAAAAAAAGCCTGAAGGAATTCATACTTTGTATCAAAATGGGCTCCTACCAAGCATGTGTCCTAAAAGTGAGTTGGTAGTATTTTTTAGTTCCTTAATATCCCTATCAATTTTGAAACACAGTAGATGTTTCTCCATAAAATTATGAATATTTGGAGTGTATAAATGCGATATTAAAATGTTTTGGTTGGCCAGATGCGGTGACTCAAGCCTGTAATCCCAGCACTTTGGGAGGCCAAGGTAAGAGGATTGCCTGAGCCCATGGGTTACAGAACAACCTGGGCAACTTGGCAAGACCACCTCTCTACAATAAATCAAAAATTAGTGCACACCTGTAGTTCTGGCTACTTGGAAGGCTGAAGTGGAAGACTTGCCTGAGCGCAGCAGGTCAACGCTGGGGTGGTCGTGAGCGTGCCACTGCACTCCAGCTTGGGCAACGGAGCGAGACTCCAACTTAAAAAAAAAAATGTTTTGGTTGTACCTGTTTGTGCTTTAGCTTTGTATTTAAACAAACAAAAAAGAAAATAAACTTGAAAATTATTTGTCATCATAAAAATAAAACTAGAAAACTTTAAATATATGTCATCAGGCCAAAAAAAATTAAAAAGATAAATTCAGAGATTTAATTTATCTGCAAGTGGCATAATTCTTTTGAAGGATCCTAAAAAGAGGAAACGACATCTTCATCTGTGATGAAAATTTATTGACTTTCAAAACAAACCCTTTGTTGTATAAACTATCCAAGAAAAACATTGCCCGGTTTCTAGATGGACTCATATTATCAAAAAGTTTCATGAAATAGTTAAATGGAAGAATAATTGATAAGAAAATAGCTATCTCTCTCTTCTTCCATATTACAACTAATCTTGGAAAATTGCACTGTCTTAAATAGACAACCTTCTACTAATTATATATTCACCTGGTATCCATTTCAACAAATGAAATTTCTATCAGCACATATTAATTGACATAATTACTGAAACACCAAAATCAGATTAGCCACCGTAGCTAAAAGAAAAAAAAGAAAAGAAACCCTTGCTCCAGCAAATTGTGAAAGTGTTCTAAAAAAGGCTCAAAAAGGTTGTTCAACTTGTAGATAGTTTTAAATAAAGCTAATAAAACATGGCTATTTATTTCATTATTCACTCATGAGACAATTCCAGGTTCTTAACAGAGTATTTTTGGCTGTATTGCAGCTTAAAAGTCAAGCTTTCTAATACTCTACACTTTGTTGATTGTTCCTGTAATCTCCGTGATACATGTTTTAGTGACACAGGCACTCCTGTTCTAAGAAAAATTGTATCCACTATTATTTATATTTTCATGATTAACAATCATACAGTTATCCTAGAAGCACAATGGCAGCAACAATGACATCACTGTATTTGCAAAAAACTTTTCACATTCCTGGCTTTTTTTCCTAAAACACTGACATCATAATAAAACATTGTTCTCCCTGCTTTGGATTCAAATTGCTTGATAAACGAGAGAAATATAAAGATAACAAAAAAAGACATATGTTAGTACAATTCAGCAAGGCAAAAAATGTCTTTGCTAACTCTTCTTAATTTCTATTGCTTGATTATATGAAATCTATTGTTTTATTATCTTATTTCCTCATTTCCTATGCCAGATTGTTCTTGCCACTTAAAATGTAATCTGTTGCACAATTCACTTGCTCTGTTTTAGTTACCGTGCTATTATTAGAATACCTTTGCTTTCCAGGATTTTTTTAAATCAAAGTTCATTAGCATTCTTCATCACCATTATGATTATTGTCATTATTATTTATTTTTGCTCTTCTCTGCAAAAATGTTTTCTCTTTATTGCAACATTTGGTTTGTTCTCCCTATCATTTAATAACTAGTCCCACACATTGGTATAGAACTCTGCTTTTGTTGAAAATTAACTCCGATAACTGTGAGAACATGAAAAAACAAATATAGATATATTGTGCTATAATTCTTCATTATAAAAACAGAAGCATGCTCAGATTATTTGCTACTCTCACTTATCACATTAAATCATCACTTTGTGATCTGTAAAATCTATTACAAACCTTTGTTTCTTTCATGTTATTGATTACTAATTGTGTTTCCTGTTAATAATGTCTGAATTTTATCTTACAGAAATATAGTGAAATTACAACCAAATACATAATAGGAAGGTTGGAAAAGAAGAAATAAAGGGAAATTATAGCTCACCATTTAAAAAGATGTTCTTAAAGTTTCCCTTATAATTGATACATGAATGTCTATTATTATTATTATTATTATTATTGAGTTAGAGTTCCTCTCTGTCATCCAGGTTGGAGGACCCTAGCATCGATGTGCTGGGCTCCAGCGATCCTTCCGCCTCAGGTCTCCAAGTAGCTGGAACTACAGGCACGGGCTAACACGTTTGGCTAATGTTTTTGATTTATGATAGAGACAAGGTCTCACCATGTTGGTCAGGCTGGTCTCGAACCCGTGGGCTCAGACAATCCATTTGTCTCGCCCCCCAAAGTGCTGGGATTATAGGCTTGAGTCACTGCGCCCAGCCTGAATGCCCATTATTTTTAAGCTCCAGGTCTTATCTCATACTATGGAGAAACTGAAAAGACAAAAACACCTAACAAAAGTTTACTTTTCTTGATTCTGCATGTTAGTCATCCCCAAACCCTCCACTCCATACTGCTTAAAATGCTAACAACATGTCACTTTACCTTCTGACTACTTTAGCACCTCCATCACAGACACACACACACACACACACACACACACACACACTTCAGGGTTTGTTTGTGGTCAAGTCCAAACTGACCAATTCTTTCCTCCATTCTGGCAGAGACTTGTTAATTATCCCAATTCACCTTTGTAGTGGGCAATCAAATAATGGTAACCTTGCAACCATCATTGATTATGGATGCCAAGATTTGGGGGAAACAATATTAACAAAGTCTCAAGTGTCACTCCCAAGTTTACTTATTAATTTCTTTTGAGACAAAGTCTTGCTCTGTCACCCAGGCAAGAGTGTGATGGTATGATCATAGCTCACTGCAACCTCAAACTCCTGGTCTCAAGGGATCCTCCTGCTTTGGCCTTTTAAATAGATAGGACTACAAGTATACACCACCATGACCGGATAATTTTTTTGCTGTTGTTGTAGAGATGGGGTCTCACTATGTTGCCCAGACTGGTCTTGAACTCCAGACCTCAAGCCATCCTTTCACCTCAGCTTTCCACTCTTGGAATTACAGGCATTAGCCAGCCCTCCCAGCCTCACTGATTACTTTTAAGGGGACATGGTACTTCAATTTTACAGATTTGGCATATACCAACTTAACTTAATGCTCGAAATACCATCACCGATGACAACATCACATACCTCTGGATGTTATACACTGTAAAGGACATGACAATACCTATGTAATATTCCTTCCAAAAATATTTAACATAAATCTAATCATCAGGACACAGTCAGACAAATCCACATTGAGGGGTATTCTGCAAAACAACTGGCCTAAATTTTTCAAAAATGTCAATACCATGAAAGACAAGCAAAAAAAACCCAGAAAGAAATTGTAGCTCAAGGGAGGGAAAAGAGATAGAAAAATTGAATGCAACAAATAATCCTTGATTGGACCCTGGAATATTAAAAAAGATCCCACTACAGATGGCATTATTGGAACAAAGTATTGGGTCAACTGGAAAAATTTGGTTATGCAGAAGAATGTCCCTTTTATTAGGAGATATATGCTGTAGTATTTAGGGATAAAATATGATGTCTGCAATAAATTCTCAAATGGTTCAGCAATGCCTATATATTAAAGAAGGGAGTAGAGAATGAGAAAGAGAGAGCAAATGTGGCAAAATGTTAGCAATTGGTAAATCTAAGTGGAGAGTACAAGACTCTTTATTGTATTATACCTGCAACTTTCCTGAAGGTTTGAAATGTTACAAAGTAAAAGACTTGGGAAAACTTACTAAGCCCAAGCTTTGCGAGTTGTTTGTTTGTTTGTTTGTTTTTGAGTCAGAGTCTCACTTTATCACCCAGGCTGGAGTGCAGTGGCATGCTCACGGCCACCCCAGCGTCAACCTGCTGGGTTCAGGCAGTCCTTCCACCTCAACCTTCCAAGCAGCTGGAACTACAGGCACGCGCTACCACGCCCAGCTAATTTTTTTATTTATTGTACAGACGAGGTCTTGCCAATTGCCCTGGCTGATCTCGAACTCACGGGCTCAACCAACCCACTTGCCTCGGCCTCCCAAAGTGCTGGGATTACAGGTTGAGCCACTAAGCCCGGCCTGCTTTGCTTTTTAGGAAAATAAGTCCTGGAGTTAAATACATTAAACCAAAGATATTAGAGATACTTACGAATAAATAAACAGAAGCCCAGCAGATATGGTGCTTTGCCCAATGTTGCATAATTACATAGAGTGATAGGGTTGGACTTAGGAAAGAAGTCAGGAGTCCTGTGGGGTTTTTCTTTGTTTGTTTGTTTTTTAGAGACAGGGTCTTACTCTGTCCCCCAGGATGGAGTGCAGTGGTATAATTATAACTCAAGTGATCCTCCTGCCTCAGCCTCCTGAGTAGCTGGGATCACAGGTATGAGCCACTGCACCAGCTACTTTGGTTTAATAAAAAGTTGGTGGTTGTTGTTTTCATGAATTGATTGTTGCCCAATACACCTGTATTTTTCTAACAATCCTCTGTGAAAAATGAGATTACAGAGCAGAAACTTACATGGCTCCAAAACTTGAAGCAGATTAACTAAAGACAAACATATAATAGGAAATTATCATAGAAAGAAAGCAAAAATTGTATTTCCTTATGTAAAAGTAACAGGACAGAAATACAGATTAAGCTCCATCAATTACAAAGAAATGATTTTTCGTTTTTAATTTTAAATGAATTTTTTAATTACAGGTTTTGAGATATATTTCACTACTTAATGTAATTTCAAATTATCAGAAAATTAGTTAAAGTCTGGCCTAAAAGCCTTTACCTATCAGTCTGTTTAATATAATCTATGATTTTTAATTTCAAGCACCTCAAACATTCTGGAGATGCAGATGTTCTTTAAGTATTCTCACCCTAGTTTCTGACTTGATGAACAGAATGCCCAGGAATGGGTTTCTGTGTTGTTGTTGAATACATATTGAAACCCAAGCCTCTCACCCTACTAAACCCTTTATCACATGCATGTCTGTCATTAGCAAGGAGACTCTGGACTTCAGGGAAAGGGGTGATGGTGACATTTTACCTATGAATGAGCGATGCCCAATGCCCCTCTCTTTCTCCGCCAATCTTCTGTGAAAATGAGACTACAAGAGCAGAAGAAAGGGCAATAACAACTTTATAACTCAAGTGACCTTACAAGCAAGCAAACCCTATTATTTGAATGGAGTAATGGTTAGGCCTGAGCATTATCAGTCACTCTAGATGTGACAGAAGCACACTTCTTGTAAGAGCTTCAGAGTAAAAACCTTTTCAGCATTTCATTTGTCTCAAGCAAGCAAGAGGGAGGAGATGTACAATAATAAGAGTGCTGTGTTCTGTACAACTTTTTTCAGAAATATTTCATATTGGAGAATGGATACTGATATGAAATTAATTTGCTTCATTAAACAATCTCATTCCTCCTACCACTTCTAGTTGCTGTTTTGTTGCATATAACGTGTAATGTATCTTAGAAACCATCTCTTGCCCTTGGTAATGAAGGTCCTTACTTTTTCCCCTTGAAGTATTATGACCATCTTCTCCTCTGGTAAAATGTGGATGTACTCGATATGTCAATAGTATATGTATTTCTTTGTTTCCTTCCTTAAGTACCTTCATAGCATAACAATATTTCCTAGTTGAAATGATAAAACTCTACATTCAGGCATAAAATACCATATATGGAAATATCTTCTATCTGGTGCCAATCTACACATTCTTACGCTTTCCGGAAAAAATAAAAGAGTCATCTAGACACAAGTATGGTACTAGAATCCCAAGACAAAGAAAAAAGATCTTCTTGGCTATATTAAAAATAATTTTATTCTCTCTCAGCTAGGCAAGCCTGGAGGAAGATTAGGAGATAAGTTGCTCACATTTATCATCATACAGTCAATCAATACATTCACTAGACATTTCCCCTGACACTCTATTAAACCAACCCCCTCTACTAGAAAGATAAAACTCTTTAAATAGAAAATAAGTAGACAGTGATGAACAGCAGTATTATGCCTGCCTACAATTTAAGTTCCCACGACTTTTGGTAAACTTTTGAATCCTCTATGCTCTGGACATAAAATTGCATTTCCCAGCTCTCTAGGGAAGAAAAATTGAGTGACTCACTCTCTCACAAGAATGAGATATAGGATAGAAGAATGACTCCTATGATTACAATATGCATAGCAATGGTCTAGGGTTGGGAATACAGGCAATATAACCCCACTGAACAAGGAAACATGTTTCAACTGAGATCCAGTTTCCTTATTTCCAGGGCAGTGACATGGATACGCATGAGTAGATTTGAGGGCCTTTATCTCAAGGCTTCAAGAGGTAGTATATTTGTCAGGGTTCTCCCGAGAAAAAGAACCAGTGGGATATATATGGATATATATTATAGATAGATAGATAGATAGATAGATAGATAGATAGATAGATAGATAGATAGATAATAGGAATTGGCTCCCATGATTATGGAGGCTGAGAAGTCCCATGCAAGGTAGAAACTCAGGAAAGCTAGTGGTGTAGTTCCAGTCCAAGGGCCTGAGAACTAGACGTGCTGATGGTGTAAGTCCCAGTTTGGGGGCAGAAGACCAATGTTCCCACTCAAGCAGTCAGGCTAAGAGAGAGAATTCCACCTTTCTCCACCTTTTATTCTATTTAGCCCCTAAATGGATTGGCTGATGCCCACCCACACTGGGGAGGGCAATCTGCTTTACTCAGTTCATTGATTCAAATGCTAATCTCACACAGAGTGATCCTCACAGACACACCCAGAAAGAAAGTTTAGCCAAATATCTGGGTACCTTGCACTCCAGTCAAGTTGACACATAAAATCAATCATCACAATTAAAGAACGAATATTTATTGACATCTGTTAAGGTGCCAGGCACTGTTCGATGAGCTTATACATATTTTCTATCTCCCTTAACTACAGGCTTTAGGAAGGTATGGGCTATGTCTCTTTTGACGAACATTGTATTTCCAGCATATACAGCATAATTGATAAGCACACAGTGAATACTTATTGAATGAATAAATAAATGGAAGGATCTCATTGAATTCTCAAGACAACCATACCAAGTAGACAATATAGATTGTATCCTCAGTGAAGAAACTGAGGCTTACTGAATTTAAGAAAACTGTCATCTCATTAGAACTTTAAAAAAGAATTCTCTGGATATCCAAGGATCTTTGCAAATAATAAGGATAAAACAAGACTGTTACTGACGAATGAAAAACATTTTAAATACTAGAACACTGTAAGCCAGCATTCTGGCATTTGTTCAATAAAACCCCTATCACGAGGCCAGGAGTGGTGGCTGAATCCTGTAAACCCAGCATTTTGGGAGACTGAGGTGAGAGAATTGCCTGAGCCCATGGGTACGAGAACAGTGTGGGCAACTTGGCAAGACCCCATCTCTACAATAAAAATCAAAAACTTAGCTGAGCATGGTAGCGCAGGCCTGTAGTTCTGGCTACTTGGAAGGCTAAGGCAGAAGGATTGCCTGAGCCCAGCAGGTTGATACTGGGGTGGCCTTGAGCGTGCCACTGCACTCCAGCCTGGGCAATGGAGTGAGATTCCAACTCAAAAAGAAAAGAAAAAAAAAAAACCTTATCACTCAAACACAACACCCTATTTATCGCTATATGGGGCAAGAGAATAACTTTCTTTTTTTAAACAAACCACTCATCAAGATATTTTCTTTCCCAACTAACCCAATGCAATGACATTAGATGTTAGGTAAGACATCTTTCAAGATGCTGAATGTACTGCGTAAGCAGTGTTGGCTTTACCTTAACACTTTTGGGAGATGGAGACAGCAGCTATTACTCATTCCACTTTACAGATTGGGAAAACGTAAGCAGTGGGTTAGAAAGTGATTTAAAGAAGTGATTATAATTTGGATTTATTAAATTCCAATCATTCCCTCATCATAATAGCCTGCTAGTCTACCTCTCTAGATATCTCATCAACCCATACACCTACAGAATTATTTAGCCCGACTCATGCAATGTTATTACATTTTGCAAGTTAAAACTCGGGAAATATTCCATGCTAATCTTAGTTTCTGACTATTCTCAAAAACCCCTAGAGATATGACAATGCCAAATAGAACACTATGACCATACTGTCTTTTTTTTTTTTACAAGTCTTGTTTTTTCTTTTATTGTGGTACAATATACATAATGCAAAAATTGCCATTTTAAATTCAACAACATTAAGCATATTCACAACAGTGTGCCACCATTACCACTATCTATTTCCAGAACTTTCTCATCATCCCAAAGAGAAACTCTGTACCCATTAAACAATACCTCTACATTCCCTTCCTTCCCTCAGCCACTAGTAACTTTGAATCTACTTTCTGTCTATAAATTTGCCTATTCTAGGTAACTCATATAAGCAGAATCATACAATATTGATCTTTTGTGTCTGTCTTATGTCACTTAGCATAATGCTTTCAAGGCTCATCCACAGTATATCAGTTTCATTCCTTTTTATGATTGAATCATGTTCTATCATATGTATATACCATATTTTGTTTACCCATTCATCTGTTGATAGATTCCTGGGTTGTTTCACCTTTTGGCTTCTGTCAATAATGCTGCTAGGAACAGCAGTATTACAGTATACAAGTATCTGTTTGAATCCTTGCTTTCAATTCTTTTGGTATATACCTAGAAGTGAAATTGCTGAATTATATGGTAATTCTATATCTAACTTTTTGAGGAACTGCCAAACTGCTCTTTACAGTGATTATACTAATCTATATTCCCACCAACAACATGCAAAGATTCCTGTTTCTCCACATCCTTGCCAACCCTTGATGTTTTCCATTTTTTGATAGTAGCCATCCTAATGGGCATGAATTGGTATCTCATTATGTTTCCATGCCTTACTTTTTATTTGTCTTTCTTTGCCATTTACATAGTTTTCCAAATATCCCAACATATCTGCCGTATGTTTATCAATATATATACTAGGCACATGTTAGTTTTATATTTCTCTCAGAACCCTTCAATATGTACTAGGAGCCCTCTCAGCTTGTTGCATCATTGTTCTTCTTGGGTTTTTATTAACTGTCATTCCAGCACTTACTTTTGTCACTCTCCTGAGTTAGACCCCATATTTCTTGCATTTAAAATTCCCTCTCTTAGTTTTTCCTTTTTCTTGGGCAATATGCTTTCTAGTAGAACATATTGGTGGAAGTTTAAAAATTCTTGAATGGTTAAAAATGTCTTTATTCTATCCTCACATTTGATAGGTAGTTTACTTGGGAACAAAATTCTGGGTTGAAAATAATTCCCCTTCAAGATATTGAAGGCACTGATTCATTTGCTTTAAGCTCCCAATTTCACTATTGAGAAGTCTGATGCCGTTGGGATTTCCTATCCATTACATGGAATCTATTTTTTTTCCTCCCTGTAGGCTTTTAGGATATTCCCCTTATGTCTTGTCTTCTGAAATTGTATGATAACATACCTTGCTATAGGATATTTTTGTTTTTGCTTTTTAAAAATTCCTTCCATTTCATTCTGTAACTTCTATTATTCATATGTTGACTTTTCTGTACTGATCGTCTTATTTTCTTTTCTCTCATATTTTCCAACTCTTTGTCTTTTTGTCTTACTTCCTGGAAGATTTCTTTTACTCTGTCTCCAAACCCTTTTACTGAATTTGTTTCTCAACTTTTAGTTTCCAAGAAGCATTCTTGTCTTCTGATTGTTCCATTTGTAGGGCATCCCATTCTTGTTTTGTGCATGTATCATACTGGTTCGTTTCTCTAAGGCTGTTCATAATCACTGTTAAGTTTTCCTAATAACCTCTGAATCTATTTTTTTCCATTTCCTTATCTAAATCCTATCTCTGCACCCCACCTTTATTGTTCACTTTGGTTTGTCTTTCTTTTTTTTCTTTTTTTTTTTTTGAGTTGGAGTCTCACTCGGTCGCCCAGACTGGAGTGCAGTGGCCGCTCCCGGCCACCGCAGCCTCGCCTGCTGGGCTCCGGCGATCCTTCCGCCTCAGCCTTCCGAGTAGCCGGAATTACAGGCATGCACCACCACGCCCGGCTGATTTTTTGATTTATTGTAGAGATGAGGTCTCGCTGCCCAGGCGGGTCTCGAACCCGCGGGCTCAGGCAATCCACTCACCTCAGCCTCCCAAAGGCGCGGGATTACAGGCTGAGCCACCGAGGCCGGCTTCGTTTGTCTTTCATGTTTGAGGCTTTTCTTAAATGTCTGGTTCCTTGGTTGCCTGTTCATACTAAAGGATATGGCAATAACAAGCTAATTGGAAATCCAGGTTCCAAAGAAGTTTGGTTCCTGGAGAGCTTCATCACAGGGTGATGAGGCTTCAAGCTGATTTTTTTCCCCTGGGTGGACCTATAAATGCTGATATTTGTAGGTCTTCTTTCCTGGGGCTGTTTAGTTTCTGCAGGGAAGAATCCTTTCCTGCCAGGCTGATTGTGGGGAGAAGATAGGTGTAAGCTTGACTACTGGCAACGTAAGCATTTATCTAGATGAGGGTTGTAAGGATCCAATGCTGTAGGCTCATCAGCATCTACAATTACTAAGCTAAGGAGAGTTGATACGGTTTTTCTTTTTTTGCCTTTTTATCAATATAAATTCTTATTCAGAATGGAAAATTTCAGGAACTAAAATAACTCCACTGCATATTTCCAGCAGGGGAACAGGTTGGTCTTTTGTCACAAAATACGCCTGAGGAAAGAAAATGCCTGCTCTTTCTGAAGTTTGCCAGTTTGGATGTTTTTCATACCCCAGAAACTGCTGGTGACAGCCCAGCATGGTAGGGTGAATAAAAAAGTCTGGAGCTGTCTGTGGATGTTGAAACTCTGAAGCTGGGCCAAGACATGAAGTCATTTTAGGGTCCAAGAGTTGTAAGTGAAAGCTTAGAACATCACTAAATTGTAACAGATGAACTGGATTCCAACCAAAAATACAGATATCTGACAATATTGTGTTCACAAACAAATGTCTACACCATTGAACTGAGAGGTTAGAGAAATGCAAATGGAGGCTGAGGTTTTACTTGCTGCTGCCAACCAAAATATATGTTCTAGAAAACAAAAGAAATGAGTGTTTGAAGGGCAGAAAGAAAGCAGATCTGTTTAATGTTAAAGTAAACACACCTGCATCCAAGTAATTATTAAGCAGTATAAAAATATTGCCTGTACAATATAGTTCAAATCAAAAAGAGCCGGGATCTTGATTTATGTATCATAACATAGCTGATAACAGATGAATTTTTATTCATAATTAGGTCAACATTTTCTAATGTATCTAAAATTTTGGGAAAATCCCCACATCTTATGCTTTATCCTTTAAAATTTAACAACTGAGCTTGTGTTTCTAGAAAGAAATCTGACTGTTGTGTGCTTAGGAAAAGCAGACTACCTAGATACTCACTGTTCTCTGTTGGGCTACTCCAAATGCCAATGTTTTTAAAAGATAAGCGAATGCTCTGTTCTGAGTCTTTTATTCTAAGGTGGTCCAAGTGGTCTAAACAGTGTTTGATCAAAGTCTTATTCTTTTGAGACACATTGTACCCCATTTAACTTCTAGATAAATGCTGGCACATAGTTTGCATGTCATCTCTTTCTCCTCAGATCACTGAAAGGCAGCTTCCCAGAAATCTCACTTTAGTTATTAATTAAAGATACACACAAAAATTGAAGGCTACCTAAATGCCCAACTGTTAGGAATTGGTTAAATAAGAAATGAGGATCCACTCAAACAAATTTTAGAAAAAGAAAAAAAACTCTGTCAGTTTGCCAGTTTGACATATTATATTTATGTGTTTGTGGCTTAAATATGTAATGTTTAAATGATAGTAAGGCATTTTAAAAATCTGAGATAAAAATAGAAGTCCAGGCGATCCTAGATGTCTGGGTTGCATGGTGCCAACTACCTGAGATTACTTGTTTGTTTGGAAGTGTAACTTAGATACTGTAAAGTACACAGATCTTAAGTGTACAGCTAGATAAATTTTTATACTTGAAACCACTATCTAAATTCAATATACAATCTTTTCAGCACCCAAGGAGTTTTCCTCCTGTCTTTTATCTTCTCAGTTAAATCTCAATCCAAGACTCTCCCCAAGTAAGCTCTATTCTGACTATCCAGGGTTTTAAAAAATGTTTTATCATAACTAAATTTCTTCAGATGTAAAAATATTTAAGTTGCCACAAAAAAGAGGAGATGATGAATGTATTAATTTGCTTGACTACAGCAACCATTTCACTATCTGTACATATATCAAAATATCATGTTATACACTTTAAATATATAATTTTTCTTTTTTGAATTGGATTCTCACTCTGTCGCCCAGACTGGAGTGCAGTGGCCGTTCCTGGCCACCGCAGCCTCCACCTGCTGGGCTCTGGCCATC
>NW_007249757.1:931898-967569 GCF_000164805.1 Carlito syrichta | reverse complement strand
CTGGGCAGGAAGACCTCATCTCTACAATAAATCAAAAAATCAGCCGGGCATGGTAGCGCATGCCTGTAATTCTGGCTACTCGGAAGGCTGGGGCAGAAGGATTGCCAGAGCCCAGCAGATGGAGGCTGTGGTGGCCGGAGAGGCCACTGCACTCCAGTCTGGGCGACAGAGTGAGACTCCAACTCAAAAAACAAAAACAAAAAACAAAACAAAGAATATCTGGTACCAAAATACTTGGACTTAATGTTTCAGTTTTCTGTATTGTTCAGTCTTGGTATTATATCCATGGAGGGAATACATTTCTTTCTTAGTAATTTCTCTGTCATTTTCTCTAACTTTCCACAAAGAATGAGGAAAAATTTTATTATCCTTTGATCTGTTGGGAACTACTGAAATATCACTTTACTTACTTGATTTTCTCTTTTATGTGGTAGGCTAAGAACCACAGAAGAAACTTTTTTAAAAAAAATTGTCCTTTTAAAATTTTTATTTTAGATTCAGAGGATACATGGGCAGGTTTGTTACAAGGGTATGTTGCCTTTGAACTTCTATTGAATCCATTACCCAAATAGGTATTTATACCCTCCTTTTCGGAGTTGCCAGTGTCTATTGTTTCCACCTTTGTGTCCATGTGTACCCGTTGCTTAGCTCTCATTTATAAGTGAGAACATATAGCATTTAATTTTGTTTCTGCATTAATTCACTTAGAATAACGACTTCCAGTTGCATCTATGTGGCTGCAAAGGACATGATCTCAGTATTTTTTATGGTTGCATAGTATTTCATGGTGTATGTATCACATTTTCTTTATCCAAGCCACAATTGGTGGGCACTTACTTCGGTTTATTCCATGACTTTTCTATTGTGAACAATGTTGCAAGAAACATATGAATGAAGGTGTTGTTTTGATAAAATGATTTATTTTCTTCTGGATAGATACCCAGTAGTGGAATTCCTGGGTTGAATGGTAATCCCATATTTAGTTATTTGTGAATTGCCATACTGTTGTCCATAGAGGCTGTACTAATTTGCACTCCCACTGAAAGTGTGTAAGGATTCTCTTCATCCTCACCAACATCTGTTATATTTTTCCTCTTTTCTAAGAGACAAGGTCTCATTCTGTCACCCAGGGAGGAGTGTATCCTGGAACTCTGGGCTCAAGTGAGCCTCAAGCCTCAGCTTCCCGAATAGCTAGGACTACAGGCATGTACTACCACACCTGACTAATTCACTTTTATTTTTGGTAGAGACAGGCTCTTGCTATGCTGCCCAGGCTGGTCTCAAACTCCTGGTCTCAAGTGATCCTCCTGTCTTGGCCTCTAAAAGCGCTGGGATTATAAGCGTGAGCCTCTGTGCCCAACCATTCTTTTTTTTTTTAGTCAGAGTCTCACTCTGTCGCCCAGGCAACACATGTGTCACACGTGTGCAGTGGCACATTTATGGTCACCCCAGAGTCAACCTGCTGGGCTCCGGTGATCCTTCTGCCTCAGTCTTCCAAGTAGCCAGAACTACAGGTGTACACTACCACACCCAGTTAATTTCCTGATTTATTATAGAGACGAGATCTTGCCAAGATCCCCGGGCTGGTCTCAAACCCATAGGCTCAGGCAATTCGCTCACCTTGGCCTCCCAAAGTGCTGATATTACAGGCTGAGCCTCTGAGCCCGGCCTTTTTTGATCAAAACAACAGCCATTATGACTAGTGCCATTTAAAAAATGACAGCCATTATGACTGGTGTGAGATGGTATCTCATTGTGGTTTTAATTTGCACTTCGATGATTAGTGATGTTGAGTATTTTTTCATGTTTGTTGACCATTTATATTTCTTCTTGTGATAAATGTTTGTTTATGTTCTTTGCCCACTTTTTAATGGGGTTATTTGTTTTTTTCTTGTTGATTTGTTTAAATACTTTATAGAATTTAAATATTAGTCCTTTGTTGGATACATTGTTTGCAAATATTTTCTTCCATTCTGTAGGCTGTCTGTTTACTCTGTTGATTATTTCTTTTCCTGTGCTGAAGATTTCACAAAATGAACTTTTAACATCAACCAACAAAGAGTTTAATTCACAATCTTTTAGATAACTCAAAAGACTAAAGACTAAATTTTAAAGAAGAACATGAAATACATATAATGCAATATTATATGATAATATTTAAAAATCTTCAAAATACTCATGATTTTTGAACCAGCAATTATATATGCAAGAATTTGTTCTGAGGAAATATGTAAATATTAAATTTACAAGGATTTGTGTATAAGGAGTAAAAATTGGTAAAAACCTAAAAATGTTAAGTAATGGGGAATGTTTAAATAAATTATAGTGCATTCATATATGTAGAAATACTATGCAGTCTTTAGAAATAAAAATATTGAAGTAATTGTATAAACAGAGAGCCATAGCCAGGACATATTAAATTTAAGAAGCAAATCACAAAACATTATGCACAATAATACCCCTTTCTGGTAGTAAAAGACCCTGGGCTCCACTACTAAACTATGTGATCTTGGATAAGTTACTTAATATTTCTAAGCCTCAGAGTTATTACTTAGAGTTACCTAATCTGTAAAATAAAGATTAGTAATAGTATAAATATAATGATGTCATTGTGAAGATTGCATCATATTTGACACATGTATGAATTTTGCTAGCTATGATGAATACTAAATGGTTGTTTAAATGTTAATTAGCTATTATAATGTTACTAATTTGCTAACATTTACATATATATGTATTAATATAATAATTACATGCTATTTATGTAATCTCTGTGTTTATTTGTTTATTTTTAAATTTTAAAGATGTGACATACAATTCAGGGTTAGGGTTAGGTACATGAGTGGTCATCCTACAGGTAAAGTCTGGGCCTTCCTTTGATCTCTGCATTTACATTTTTAAATTATATCCAAGTATTTTCTCTATATAATGGCAGAAATACTGCCTTTGAAGTCATATTTCATTTATTCTTTTTCTTCTTATCTAGTATTATTTTAGATTGTTAATAAATTTTAGTGAGAAACTATGCACTATAAAATCATTCCGAAGATAAGACTGCAATAATAACTTATATAGATTAAGCAAAACATTCTCTTTTAGGGAATAATAACCATATCTACAAGAGATTTGAGATCATATAAATTTTTTTCATTTAAGGTCTTCATTTTATAAAGAGATGAAGGAACTAAAGCTCAATTACTTTGCTTAAAATTGTTTATAAGTGACAGAACTGGACCTGAACCTGGGTCTGCTAACTCTATATTCTCAGCTCTATTTACTGAGTACAGACATCTAGCAATTCCATGGGAAAGGGTGTTCAATTAAATGTTGTTGGTAAATCAGAAAATTGCTCAGCATCTTGGGTAACAAAGTGAATAAAAATAACTTCTGGACAGTTAAAAATAAGCAATATTACTAAGTAAAAATCTTCACTTGTAGCTACTTTCTTTACTTATGTGATTTAGAGGAATAATGCCCCTGGTGGAAGCAGTACTTTTACAAAAACACTCAACTTTCAATGGAAACACATCATATCATAATTCATCATTTTTTGGAGAGTTCCCCCCTGAAATATCAACATTTTCCCATCTTGAAGTACAATAAGACCCTTTACTGGGAAATTACATTAAAAAAAAAAACTCTTCTAATCCTCTCAGATTTATTTACTCATCCTGCAAATGTAGTTCATACCTTCCCAAGTTAAAAACTTTTTGTATCCTTTTGAAGTTTTCCCTTATTCTTTTTCTTTTTTTAACGTTTGTCCTTCAGGTTATCTAATCAGTGGGAGTTTTATAACCCATTTTTCATTCTTTTTCTCTTTTCTTTCTAAGAGTAATCCTTACCTTTCTTCATAGCTTGACTAATCTTGTTTTCTTACTTATGCAAATGTCATATTTAATTCTGGCCATTTTTTCTTTTTATATCTTTTCAATTGCCCGACTCATTTCCTTTCTATACCTTAATTTCAAAATGGACTCTTCATATTTTTTCTAAATAGCTATCATTTATCTACATTCTTAACTTATTACATCCCTTATATATCTCTGAGTAATCATACAATTTTCACCCATCGATTCAGTGTTTTAAAATGCTGAACAGTATACAGTACTTCCACTTGTTAAAAGATTTAAATAGTCTCTATCCATACTTTTTCTATGCTTTATAACTTCTCTATGTAAAATTGAAGAAACCATTTTTTCTGTGGTTTCACTTCCCCTCCAATTTACAAACTACCCTATTCCTATGCACCCACATGCATCAAAGTCCCAAGTCAAAATACTGGATCATTTAGAGGAGGAAAGGAAGGGATATGGCTATGAGAAGCAGGAATAGTTAGGAGAAGTGTTCTTGAACATTTTAGCTGTCAGACATCCTCCTTTGAATTTTTTAAAGCTCCAAATATCTCTCCTCAGGACGATTAAGGGGCGTCAATCATAGATGACTTAGAGTTAGCCATCAGTTATACCTTCCTCACACCTCACATCAGGATTGGAGCTGGGGTTTTGAAACCCTGTACCCAAAGAGGAAGAGGAAACCTTCCTTCATCTTTATTTTCCTTCCTTGTTCTCTTCTTTCTCTCATCCCTCATTCCTTCCTTTCTCTGTTTTTCTTCCTCTTCTCTCTTGAGCTGTGTCACTCCTCACTCCCAAGACTCAGCACTCAGGCTGATGCAGGTAGAATTATCATGAACATGTTTTAATAGTTCAACAGACTTTGGTGGATCCCTTTGGAACTTTGTCACCAGTTAGCATACTGTTGCTGTGGAAGTGTTTTTCAGTTACAAAGCAAAACAAAGGAAACAATTATTTAATAGGAAGAAAGAACACAACTTATTTGTAAATTGTGAACTAACTTTTTTTGGTTGTTTTTCAGGCTTAGACCCTGCATTCTATTTTCAAGTTCTCACTTTTCCCAACTAAATATTTATGCTTCACATTTCTTCAAAATCATGTAAGCCTTTCAGTGAATGCTCTGGTGTTTCATTTAAATCTGCTCCTCTTTGGGGATGAATCATAATTGCTCTTCTCCCTATTACTCTGTCATTGAATCTGATTTTACTTTGTCTTCCTGGACTGTTTTCCTTTAGCCACATTCATTGTGCAGTCAATTTTGGACTCAGTTTTTGCTGCATTCTTCACTTTTGTTCTCCTTCTGTTCCCACTGCTGCATATCAATCCTTGTCATGGACTTCTTCTGGGCACACAAGTCCAATCCCCTTGTCATATCAATATGAATAATTTTATGTTAATTCATTATCCCTTTAGTGCTTTGAAATGCTGTCTCTGTACTCTGCTAACCACCTTATTTCTTTCTTAACATACATTAATCTTTAATGTATTTTAGTTTCTCTTGTCACCATTTCATTTTATGAAAGGGGTCTACCAGAAAGGGGTATTTTTCCCTTTGCTGCTTAAAGGTAACATTTTTCTTTCTGGCAGATTTGAAAATGCACCAACAGACTCCACTGTACTCTTTCTGTATCCCCAATTCCCTCTCTTTCTCCTCCCCCCACCTTATCTCTAATCTCAACTCTGTTAATATTGTTGCTTCTGAGTGTCCTCCACACAGCAGTTTCTCTTTTCTTTCTCTATCATTTCTTTTTTTTGAGTTGGAGTCTCACTTTGTCGCCCAGACTGGAGTGCAGTGGCCGTTCCCGGCCACCGCAGCCTCGACCTGCTGGGCTCCGGGGATCCTTCCGCCTCAGCCTTCCAAGTAGCTGGAACTACAGGCGCGCGCTACCATGCCCGGCTCATTTTGATTTATTGTAGCGATGAGGTCTTGCCAAGGTGCCCGGGCGGGTCTCGATACCGTGGGCTCAGGCAATCCATTCACCTCAGCCTCCTGAAGGCGCGGGATTACAGGCTGAGCCACCGAGCCCAGTTCAAAGTAAACTTTTTACACATCCACATATTCTCTCATTCAGAGTTTTGGGCGGGACAACATTAGCTCTTCCCTCCCCCCAACAGAACTAGGTAGACCAGATGTATGAGTGACGCTTGAACCATTGTACAAAACTGCCTTTGCTTCTGTTAATGTGCTCCTCCAGTATGCCTTATTTCATCCACAATGTCAAGCCTAGACAAGAATGCTAAGATCTTGGGCCACTGATAGCTCTGGTAGGTGTTGGCATCTGTCCCTAGACTTTTCACACATTACTTGAGCTGGATATGGATGATAACTTCTATGGAACCCATGTCCATGAATAATTCTGAGGATTGTGTTAGCTCTTGTGCTGTGAAATTGTAGCCTCCTGGGGCTAACAGGAAAATGAGAAAGGTCAAGAACAAGGGAAGTATGTGATTTTTTTTTTAATTTCCACAATAGGGAAAAGCAAGACTCCTGTTTTCTTATATTAAAGATGTGTGAGGGAGGAGGGAAGGTATGCAAATCATGTGCATTCAGAATGACAACCAAGACACTGAAGAGATTGGAGGAACAGTTTCTTCTTCGGGTCTCTTCTCTTGCAATAAACTGTCATTTTATCTCTTTGTCTTTGATTCTCAGATGTAGTTTATAATGGCTTTCGCTTTCTGTTTAAATAACACTATGACTCTGGCATATTACCAAAGATTATTGTCACTAAAGGCTTTGCCTTACTGTACACTCAAGTATAGTTTATGATATCCTAGTACAATACTAGGTGGTGATATGCCTTAGTTATGTTTATTTTATCCCTAATTAGCACATTAATTTAGGCTTTTATATGTCATATGCATTTGTATTCCTTTTACAAGTTATGTTCCCTCTTTATTCAAAATAAATGAGGCATTATGTGTTTGGATTGTATTTATCAAGCTCATACCATGTGCACTGCACATTTGTTATGTACTGAGTGCCTAGGAAATTGCCTGGCATATTTTTAAAAATAGCTTTATTGAGATATACTTCACATAATATACAATTCATTCACTTAAAGTGTATGATTCAATGACTTTTAGTATATTCACAGTTATGCACCCATCACCACAATCAATTTTAGAACAATTTTCATTACCCTAGAAATAAACCTTTTATCCCTTAGCTTGTCACCCCTCAAATCTCAACCCCCATTCTCTTCCAGCCCCAGGAAACTACTAATTGACTTTTTTGTCTCCATGGATTTGCCCATCTTGAACATTTTATGTAAATGGAATTAATGATACAATATGTGATCTTTCATGACTAGCTTCTTTTACTTAGCCTGATGTCTTAAAAGTTCATCTATATTGTAGTGTGTATCGTACTTCATTCCTTTTTATTGCCAAATAATATTTTATCACAAGGACTTACCACATTTTATTTATCCATTCATCAGATGATGGACATTTGGGTAATTTCCACTTTTTGTCTATTTTGAATAATGCTGCTATGAACATTCATGTGCAAGTTTTTTTCTCTTTTACTTTTTATTTTGAAATTGTGGGGTACAATTCAGGATTAAGTATACAAATGTTCATTGTGCAAGTACCCTTATTGATGAGGTAATGTGCAAGTTTTTGTGTGGACATGTTTTCAATTCTCTTGGTTATAGTAAAATTTGGGGGTTGTTTGATAACTCTATGTTTAATCTTTTGCAGAATTGTTGAACTATTTTCCAAAGTGGTTACATCATTTTACATTTTACCAGCAGAGTATGAGAGTTCCAATTTCTCTACACCTTTAACAACACATTTTATCATCTTTTTTTTAAATTGCAGTCATTTTAGTGGATGGGCAATGGTATCTGACTGTGATTTTGATTTGAATTTCACTGTTAGCTAATGATGTTGGGCATCTTTTCCTGTACTTTTTGGCCACTTGTATGTCTTTGGAGAAATGTCTATTTAGATCTTTGGTACTTGGCACATTTTAAGTGCTCATTAAATTATTTAAATAATTAGATAATTATAAAGCTCAATCCCTGCAGTAGCTATGTTAAGTAGATTTTATTATTTAGATATTATAGATAATAAATAGGAGATAAAATTATTTATTCAAGGCCACACTGATGGTTAGTTACTTATTTAGACCTTTGGACCGTATTTCTCAAATATTTTGGCCAAGACTATGTATTTATAAAGAACACAGTCATAGTAAGTAAGTACTATGACAACGGCTACTTTTATATCTTGCCAACTGAGTTCCACAAAAGCTTACAGATCAAAATACTTGCCCTTGAATCTATCTATTCAGTACAGTTCATTCTTGTAGAGCTAATTTGTTACCTGTCTTTTATTTGGCTAGTTTTTCAAAACACATTTTAGGTGACTTATTTAGGGAGTTTCAGAGATAAAATTCAAAAAGAACAGTTGCTTTTTTTTTTTTTTTTTGAGTTGGCATCTCACTCCGTCACCCGGGCTGGAGTGTAGTGACACACTCACAGTCACCCCAGCATCCACCTATTGGGCTCTGGCAATCGTTCTTCCTCAGCCCTTCAAGTAGCTGAAACTACAGGTTGCTACCATGCCCAGCTAATTTTTTCAGTTATTGTAGAGATGAGGTCTCACCAAGTTGCCCGGGCAGGTCTCAAACCCACTGGGTCAGGCAATTCACCCGCCTGGGCCTCCCAAAGTGCTGGGATTACAGGTTGAGCCACCGTGCCTGGTCTACTGAATCTTATTATCCCTAACTTTAAACATCTGTAGAAAGACCATTCCTAAAGATGTCAAAATGTCACTTAGAAGATATATTTAGTTTGTAATCAAATAGGAAGAAAATTGGCACTTGTATCAGTCTTTGTTGTTTTTTGTTTGTTTGTTTGTTTTTGACTTGGAGTCTCACTCTGTCGCCCAGACTGGAGTGCAGTGGCCGCTCCCGGCCACCGCAGCCTCGACCTGCTGGGCTCCAGCGATCCTTCCGCCTCAGCCTTCCAAGTAGCTGGAACTACAGGCACGCGCCACCACACCCGGCTGATTTTTTGATTTATTGTAGAGATGAGGTCTCGCTGCCCAGGCGGGTCTCGAACCTGCGGGCTCAGGCAATCCACTCACCTCAGCCTCCCAAAGGTGCGGGATTACAGACTGAGCCACCGAGCCCAGCCAGTCTTTGTTTTAAAACAGCATAAAGTATGAGCCCTGTAAAGGAAAAGAGTCCTCTTTAAAGCTTGAGAATGATCATTGTAAATCTAATGGCCCAAAACACTACTGAATCATTTCTAGTCCACTCCTTCACCCTCCTAAAAATTGCTTCCCTCTTCCTGCTTAGTTTTACTGTGAAGCATAGTTCTGAAGTTCCAGAAGAGTGAAAGATTCTTCCTTGAGTTGTTGAGTTTGCTGCAAGCAATGCTTGGTCAGTCAGCAAGAGCCCTGCTTATTTGCCCCAGAAGAGCCACCACAATGTGGTGAAGAGCATTGCATGTTTTCTTCCACTCTGCCTGCCGACCAAGGCATAACGATACAGATGGGGAGCAGTTTTGGACGTCTGCCAACACAAATGAATGGAAGTGCTCATCATTTGTCCACGTTGCACCACTGACCCGGGTGTTGAACTGAATCCAGGTCTGATTTTACTTCCACTAGCTTTTCACGAAATATTAAATGACTGAGACAGAATTTTTATTACATGTGCCAATATGCTCCTCTTTTGCTATGAACTCGCTATGGAGCAATGTGTTCTTTTCATAGACCCGAGGTGTGTTATTAGAACTTTTTGTTTTTCCCAGATGAATTAAAATAGTTATAGTCAAAATGAAACTTAACTTCATTCTGGGCCAAGCAGTAGGAAAGCAATTTAATACCAGCACACACATGACACTTTGGGTGGTGGTAACTGTCTATGAGAAGATGTTAATGTGTAAAATGTACTGCACTGAGGTGCTGCGTTAGTTGGTATTTTACCTATGGATTCAGTCAGAACCCTAGAATCCAGAGCCCTAGTCTCATAAAACTCAGAAGTCTTAAATTTGGACAGTATCTCAGGAACACATTGCTCCATAGCCAGTTCATCTAACCTCTCATCCAGTGAAAAGTTGTCTCCATTATGACCCTAAGAGATGACCACCCGGTACCTGCTGAAGTACTCCAGTGATGGGAAACTCCCTCCTTACAGAGAGGACTATTTCACTGTGGAAAACTTCTGGTTCTTAGAATATTCTTCTTTATGCTGAGCCTTACAGAGAGTTCTCAGATTTTCTTTTTAGAAAAAGGTATCTTATTCCAACAATAATATTTTCAGAAAAGCAATTTGTTTAGAAGACAAACCATTAAACTTTCCACTTTAAAAGGTTCAATGGTTGGTGAAACTGTAAAATCCCAAAAGCTAACTCCCAAACTACCCAGAGGCCATGTAACTCCATCACATTAGATCTCTGGAAATTAAAAATAGCGAAAGTACACATTATGAACACCTACATTATGGAAAGTAGTATGTGTTCTACATTCTTGGTTTAGGCAAATTCTTAGATTGAAATTTTAAAAAGTTATGTTAGAATTAATAGTAATATAATTTATGTCATAGACTAAAAATTAATTTAAAAAATTACTGGAAATTGAGTTTAAAATGTCTTGCTGCAATTTGACTATTTAGTACTACTTTGTTCTTTGACAATATTTTGGTTAATTTTTGCTTATTGTATCAATTTTGCTTTGTTTTGTTTTGTTTTTGTTTGTTTTTTTGAGTTGGAGTCTCACTCTGTCACCCAGGCTGGAGTGCAGTGACCGCTCCCGGCCACCGCGGCCTTGACCTGCTGGGCTCCGGCAATCCTTCCGCCTCAGCCTTCCAAGTGCTTATTGTATCAATTTGACATTGATTTGAAATAAATTTAAGTACAAATTAGATAGATTGATAAATGATAGTATATATACTCTTTGTATATATTTTTAAACTTTTAAAAGTTTCTAGTAGATAATTCAATAGAAAACCCTTCCTAAATCAACTATTTTGAGTGATTCTTAATTTCTGACATCAGGTTGTTTCTGCTTTTCACTTCTAAAACAGCAGTAAAATTGTATTTGGAATATCTTTTCCAAAGTAGCAATTTTTTGTTATATTATTGTGTTTGTTTTCCCTTTAAATTTGAGCTTGTCATTGAAATTTCTATGGTTACTATTGGGAGAAAGGCCCTGTGAATCACAGGCTCCAGTGTTAACAAGGACGTTGGAGATGGTGTGCCCAAGCATCCTGCTTGGCTGTGCAGGCATCTGTCCAGTTTAACATGTGTCCTGGCAAAAATGGCTTGGTGTTTATGATAAAGTGTATGTTCTCTCTTCTTGAAGCTTATTTAGTCCAATGTTCTCATGTTAGAGAGGTGAGCATTGAGAACTAGTAAAGTTAAATGACTTTCACAAGCTCTCCCACAGCAAATTATTGACTGAGCAGGGCCTGGAATCTACAACTCCTGCCTGCAATAGAATTGGTCCTCTCCCTTCTCAACAGGCATTTAATTTCTGGGGGACAGCTTGTGAGTCCCTACAAGCCAGATTGCATGAACAAGTTATAAAGTCAGTCCTAGTCATGATTCCAGTGAGGCAAGGCAGCAGCTACATGGGTACTAGATTCTCCTTACCCCTGAAAGTACAGCATTAGGTCATGCCTCTGTTCTCTTCTCCCCTGCAGCCTTCCTAATTCAGTTTCTTTCACACACAAAAAAACGTTTTCATTTTACAAACGTTTAACCACTTTGTAACTCCCATTTGAATCACTTCCAAGTTCCACTTCATTCACGTAACTCTTATCAAAATATACTTTCTTCTAAAGGTGTGC
The DNA here is from genome assembly GCF_000164805.1 of Carlito syrichta. Taxonomy (NCBI): domain Eukaryota; kingdom Metazoa; phylum Chordata; class Mammalia; order Primates; family Tarsiidae; genus Carlito; species Carlito syrichta. The sequence goes on along the minus strand of NW_007249757.1, from coordinate 955,911 downwards.
ATAAATATTTTCTTATGTAAAGGTTCATCTCTTGACGCACTACAATCGCCAGAACACAAGGTATAAATGCCTAAATAATGGCAACTGAACTGATAGTGAGGTTAGGCTTTGAGTCAGAATGTGCATGGCTCACTGCGGGAGGTCTCTGGTGTGAAGTGAAAACATCCTGGTGTCAGTGACAGGGCAGAAGTTCTCATTTCACTAAACAAAGTTTGGTCTTCAGAGTAAAAGCCTGAAAAGAAATCATTTCTTTTTGCCGAGTGTTTCTTCCTCCTTGTCCTGGCTTGTGTTAATAACCAGAGTTTGATCTTTGCTATTTGCACACATATTCACATACACATAGCCTTGCATCTGTTGGCGATTCTTACATCTAATAGAAAAGCAGGAAATTTCCTTCAACACATCCTTACTTTGTATTTAGCTAGCAATTTGAGGCTACTTCCTGAGACTGCAGGGAGGATGTGGTAGTAGAGTGTGAACCAAGCAAGGAATGAGGGAGTGCTTTCCCTATTTCCAAGAATGTGGCTGTAACTGGGACTTAAAGTATCCTGTAATATCACAAGCATTGCCTACAGACTGAAAAGAAAGAGTGTTCACAGGCCTTTTTATTTTTTCAAATCCATTCAAATACAAGATTTGTATATATTTTGGGAACTTGGTTATTTAGATGATCACTGAGGATTCAAAGATTTTGGAGCTAAAACCTCTGCTATGTCTCTTACTGGTGGTTTTGAGAGCACATTTTTTCAGGTGCCCAACACTATTACTGTCAATAGACAAGCACATAGAATTGGCTTCTATTCTGGTATCTAATTAGTATTAATCTTCTCAGATGTGGTAGAATAAATACAAACTATAAGTGCCCTTCTTTTTCTTTTGAGTTGGAGTCTCACTCTGTCGCCCAGACTGGAGTGCAGTGGCACACTCACGGCCACCCCAGTGTTGACCTGCTGGGCTCCAGTGATTCTTCTGCCTCAGCCTTCCAAATAGCTGAAACTACAAGTGAGCGCTACCATGCCTAGCTAATTTTTGATTTATTGTAGAGACAAGGTCTTGCCAAGTTGACTGGGCTGATCTCGAACCCACGGGCTCAGGCAATCCACTCACTCACCTCGGTCTCCCAAAGTGCTGGTTTACAGGCTAAGTCACCGAACTCAGCCTATATATGCCTTTTTGCATGCCATTTCCTCTGCTTGCCTGCAAAGTCTTTAACCACCATTACTTCTCATCATGCAAGACCAAGTTTTTGACATTGCAATTTATCATCCCAACTGGTAATTTGTCCCTTTCTTGAAACCCTACAGCATATTTTCTCTACCATCTATTGTTTATAGTTATTTGTATGCCTTATTTTTCTGATTAAAAAGAGAGCTCTTTGAAAGAAGATCTAAGTTTTTTGCATCTTCATGTCCCTCAAAAAGCTTAATGCTTTGCTTGGCATATAGTAAGTGCTTAGTAAATATGTATTGAATAAATTGATTCTAAATCACAAGTGCTTAATAAGAAGGTTGAATCTTTTTTATTTCCTCTGAGCTTTTTTGTTTTTTGAAGTCTAGTTTCTACATGTGCTAAAGTGGGATTCGAAGGAATTTTCCCTCAAAAGCCTTCATAGGCCTGGGATGCTGGTGGTTGTCATATGAAAGATATAATTGAATTATTTGAGGTCCTATAGACAGCACCCAATTCACCAGAAAACATAGCAAGTTCGCACTTGGTTGGTCGTTCTTTTTTTCTGTTGGCTGAATATAGTTGTACCTATGTGTATAACTTAGACAAGTAAGATCTGGAAGGTGCTTATAGCCCCTCTTACATTATAAGTAGAAAAATGACATTATTACATACATCCTAATCTTTTGCTTTTTATCTGTTCCTTTTTGTTTTGCTGCCTTGTCAGTCTTTTAGGTAGGACTAGCATTTTTATCCTAATTAGACAATTACACATCATGATGCACTAATTTGTTAACCTATGTTCACAAATCATTTAATTACCACTGCTGGCTTTGATGTGCTGTTATTATTCAGTTATGGGAGTAAACAATTTGACAGCCAACAGGAAGAAACTCATTATTTTCTGAGAGATATTGTTGTTATTTTCTGTGTTTTAAAAACACTTGAATCAAAACTTTAAAAAATACTTCAATCAAAACTTTAAAAAAATCAAACATTGTTCTCATAACAGTAGTAAGTAAAAGAGTATTCATTGCTTTAATGTAGGCAATTATTTGGGGAACAAATAACAGCTCATGGATTTCATAATGAATAGGATTCTTAAAGAAAAAAACGACTTTTTTTCTTCATGCCAATTCACAATCTCTCATGATGGTGTAATTTATAAAATGTAGCTTCTAATATTGATTTGTGGAGCACTTTGATGGCTGGAGATAAGAGAACCAATCTCCTTTCCATTGGATGCTGTAACACACTGCCGCTGAAACTTTCTTGAACTTCTAGAATCATTAATTTCATTTGATAAGCACTCCAGGTTGCTGCCACATCTTAGGAGTTGTAGATACGTTTGGGTTCTTTCCATGCTTCCTTGATGAATAGGGAAACCAGGCTGCCAGGTGCAAACTCCCAGCAGGTTTTACAACTGTTTCTGCTGGGAGTTTGCATCAAGGATCAATAATATCATTATGCACTTACGTGCAAACATCAAAATTACTCTAAGCAATTAAGTTCCTACCTTCCTTGTACACCCCCATGAATAAAATATCCTAAGGAAAGGGAAGAGATTTTTATGTGAAGCCTTGTAATAATATTGACCAATGTTGTTGCCATTTATTGCATAAATACACATGCTCAGACTGTTACTTATCTTTCAGGTTCTTGTCATTCCTTTTCTTTTTTTTTGAGTTGGAGTCTCACTCTGTCACCCAGACTGGAGTGCAGTGGCCGCTCCTGGCCACCACAGCCTCAACCTACTGGGGCTCCGGCGATCCTTCCACCTCAGCCTTCCAAGTAGCTGGAACTACAGGTGCACGCTACCATGTCAGGCTAATTTTTTGATTTATTGTAGAGATGAGGTCTCGCCTGCCCAGGCGAGTCTCGAACCCGTGGGCTCAGGCAATCCACTCACCTCAGCCTCCCAAAGGCGCAGGATTACAGGCTGAGCCACCGAGCCTGGCTGTTATTCCTTTTCAACTACACTGTGAATTTCTCCAGAACTGAGACTGTGCCCTCTGCCTCATGGAATCTCCATATTACCCAGAAAAACACATGGCACGCAGTAGGTTCTCAGAGAAATATGTGTGGTTGGCGAGCAATCAAAGGAATTCCATGAATAAAGAAACCTTTCCCCTTGTAACTCGGAGTATGGGTATATGGTTCCTATTTTCCTGTTATGACAACATGTTATTTTCCTAAGCTTTTTCTGGGAGACTTTTAGGTGGTATTGTGTGCTTCCTTGGAGTAAAAACTCTCTTTTAATCTGTAGGAAAACACACCAACTGAACACTAATCCAAGGCATAGAAACACAGACCTTCCCTATGTCTCTTATGTTAGGATTAAAGAAAAGCCGATCCAGTAGTATTTTTGCATTCTTCTTTTATCCTCTATCAGTTAGCAGCTTTACCGGTTGCCCACACTTACTTTCTGACAGTTTGCATCTTCATTTCCCCCAGAATAGCAAGTAAAATGATATTAGCAGGAAGGATTGAAGACAGTCCTCTACTGCTCTGAGATTTTGATGGGAGTTTTCCCAAACATCCTGTCTGTCTTCTGTGGCATTAGGTATAACATCTTATAACATAGCATCTTATAACATACCTGACAAGGTACAGAGATAGGGCAGCCTTCCAGAACAAAATGCTGGGGCAACCTGGAGGTACAGGGAACAGCATGTGCTTGTTGCTCACCATTACAGTACTAGGGAGATACTAATATTTCAATGCGATACTAAAAGCCTTCCTTGTTGGAAATAATTTACTCCCTAGAACTGCAACTGGAAACTTCTTTAAGTGAAGCTTTTTAAAAAATTCATAAGCCATAGCTTACAATAACGGAACACTATATTTCTTGCTTTGGCCAACTTACCTGAGGTTTTTTTTTGTTTTTTTTTTTTTAAGAGGAAGGCCCTTGAAAGCATCTCATTAGGGAAACCCAGCAACCTTTTCTGCTCTGAACCCTCCTATGTATTCTTCCTCCCCACCAGCTCCTCCTCTCAGAATCTTAATTTGAGAGCAAATGATGTTATAAAAATATTTAACCAATCCCTTTTCCTGGTAAGGAAATGTTAAAGCAACAGGGAACAGTTTTTACCTAACCCCTAAACACAATTAATATCATTTCTTCAACCAAGATCTAATTTTCCTGTATGTTTTGGTAAAAGGTAATTCCTCATTTAAAATTAACTAGAAGGATAGATCCTAAATATTAATGAATTTAGACATAAAATTATTATGAGTGTTATGAGGTAAGGAACATTTAGAATTCTTTATTTTTATTTATTTATTTATGTAGTGGGCTTTTGACAATCTCCTGATTATTATTTTCAATGTCATAAGCTGATTTGTAGTTAGGTCTTATGCTTGAAAATGCTTATGTTTGGAAACTTTTCATAGATTAACTGAATTAGCTAGAGAATTTGCTAAATCTCTTGGTCTCAACTCAACTGAAAAATCTGCTTGCCACTGAGAAATTTCACTCTAATCTACAAATTTGTCTGACAATGTCAACAGGGAAGTTTACTAGTAGCAGAGGGACTGAGGTTGAGACCACATATCTGAATGCTTAGATAGTTAAAATGCAGACTCTTGAGCCCTACCCCAGGCATTCTGAATCAGTGTCTTAGTTTGGACTCTACCAAAGTAGAGTATTAGACAAAGATTTGGGTACTAGGAGTTTATTTGAGAGGTGATCCCAGTAGCAAAATGATAGGGGGCTAGGGAAGGGCGATGGAAAAGGAAGGAAAGCCAATAAGTGGTTTATTAATGAGAAGATAATCATCACTGTGGCCACCTCATAAGTGTTTCACTGACAAACCAAGGCAGCTGAAGTTCCTGTTCCTTATTGGTTGAAGGTTTGCTTTTGGGCACTGACTCTGACATTTCTGGTCTGCCTTGTGTGTGCACATAGCATGCTTCTGCCACCAGAGAAAACGCAGGCAGACACAGAGATATTGAGATAGGAAGCTGTCAGTATACTGGGATTGGTCATGGAAGCTGCCCATAAAGGAGGGGATATGGGTATGATCAGGCTGTCTGGATGTGAGGCTTGGGAGTTTTGTATTTTCAAACCTGGATGATTTAGATCTTTATTAAAGTTTGAATCACTGCTTTAAAAAACAATCTGAAGCCAGGTGAGGTGACTCAAGCCTGTAATCCCAGCACTTTGGGAGGCCAAGATGAGAGGATTGCCTGAGTTCAGGTTTTTGAGACCAGCCTGGAAAATTTGGTGAGACCTCGTCTCTACAATAAATAAAAAAATAAGCCAGACGTGGTAGCATGCACCTGTAGTTTCAGCTGCTTCGAAGGCTGAGACAAAAGGAACGCCTGAGCCCAGCAGGCCAAGGATGTGGTGGCCGTGAGCGTGCCACTGCACTCCAGCCTGGGTGACAGAGTGAGACTCCAACTCAAAAAAAAAAAAAAGCAGTCTGATTAGGTTGTCCCTATGCTGTACTATCTTCAGAGAATTTGGTGTTTAGTATGGCAAGGAGTCCTATAGGGTCTGGCCTCTTCCTGCCTTTATGGCTACATTTCTTGCTTCACATTTTGCTCTCCAAACTCTGGTTCTAGCCATAAGATTGCTTGCAATTACCTGAAAACCAAGCAGTTTCACACTTCTGCCTTGTGTTCAGAATGTTTGAGCTCAGAAAACTTGACGAACAGTGGCTAAAACAAATAAGGATTCTTTTTTCTCCTAACACAGCAGGAAGTCTGGAGATGGGCAACTGCTGACAGTGGTTCTGTGGCTCAATAATGTCAGGGTGGGATACTTTTAGAACTTCCTTTGTGGTTGCAAGGGCTGCTGCAGCTCCAGATGTCACGTTTGTATTCAAGTCAGGCAGGGGCAGCACCAGCTAAGCAAAAGCTTTCCCAGAAGAACCAGCAGAATTTCTTTTATGCCCCATGGCCAGAACTGTGCCACATAGCTACACCTAGCAGCAAGGGAGGTAAGTAAATATTTAGCTTCCAGGCTTTAAAAGAGGAGGCAGGAAAAACACATGAGAGTTGGAAAGTTGGAAATGGTGTTAGGTTAGCCTTTGCTCATCCTGTTTACCTGGAGAATGCATATTTAAGTTTCAAGATTCATTTTTCTGATATTTTATTTTGAAAAATTTTAAACTTTTAGGAAAATTGAAAGAGCAGTACGGTGCACACCTAAAGTCTACAATTCACATTTTACTATATTTGATTTAACATATTCATTTATGCATTCCTCCATCCATCCATCCGTTGTCCAGCCATCCTATTTTTTTTAAATGCAAAGTAACTTGCAGATATGGATATACTTCCCTTCAAATACTTCATCATGCATCTCATTAGAGTTCAATATTTGTTTAGAGTTTTTTAAAGGTAAAATTTATAAGCAACCAAATGCACAAATCTTAAGTGTACCATTTGATGAGTTTTTAAAAATGCATATACCTATTGAGATATAGAATATTTCAATCACCCGCAGGAAATGTCCTCAGGTCCCTTCTTAGTCAAGGGACCCGCCACTACCCCCACAAGGAACCACTGTTCAAAATTTTCATAGTCCATTAGTTCTGCTTAATACAGAAATCCATATATAAATGGATGCACAAAGTATATACTTCTTTTGTGTAAAACTTTAGACACTTTGAAATTATCTTTTTTTTTTTTTTTTGAGTTGGAGTCTCATCTGTTGCTCAGATTGGAGTGCAGTGGCACACTTACAGCCACCCCAGCGTCGACCTGCTGGGCTCTTCCGCCTCAGCCTTCCAAGTAGCCGGATCTACAGGTGTACACTACCGCATGCAGCTAATTTTTGATTTATTGTAGAGACGAGGTCTCGCCAAGTTGCCCTGGCAGGTCTCGAACCCGTATGCTCAGACAATCCACTCGCCTCGGCCTCCCAAAGTGCTAGGATTACAGGCTGACCCACCGAGCCCAGCCGAGATGATCTTAAGAATGGATTCCGAGGCCGGGCTCGGTGACTCAACCTGTAATCCCAGTGCTTTGGGAGGCCGAGGCGAGTGGATTGCCTGAGCCTGAGGGTTCGAAACCAGCCCAGGCAACTTGGCGAGACCTCGTCTCAACAATAAATAAAAAATTAGCTGGGCGTGGTAGTAGTTCCGGCTACTTGGAAGGCTGAGGTGGAAGGACCACCAGAGCCCAGCAAGTCGATGCTTGGGTGGCTGTAAGTGTGCCACTGCACGCCAACCTGGGTGACAGAGTGAGACTCCAATTCAAAAAAAAAAAAGAATGAATTCCTTTGCAAACCTTTTGTGCAAGCACAAACTTCTAAAATAGCAACTGTAACTTTTTTTTCCTTATTGTTTACTCATTTATCTTTCCCTTGTCATATGTGATTCCTACAAGGACAAAGATCTTCTCTATTCACCTATGCATTCTTAGCACAGATTTTGCAGAATTTTAATAAATGTCTGGTGATGAATTAATAAAGGAATGGATTAAAGTTACTAGATCATAGTAGGTGAGTAAAAAATTTTAGTTCATTTTCCTTCCTTTTGTGTAGTCCTTATCCCATTTCATTAGACTCAGCTGTGTGGGGATCTGTCTTCTCTGCTTGACTGAACCTTTTCAGTGCCAGGGCTATACTTTAGTCATGGCCATAGTCTAATGCTTAATATAGTCCTTGGCACATTGTAGGCATCAGTCAGTGAATGTTGTTTTGAAGGAACGTGTGAGTGATGTTCATTGATTTGCTGGGTTCCTGATGACATTCCTCAGGGGGTCCTTAACAAGGGAATCCCAGTGTCTTTGTTGAGTGTAGGGAGGTGAGATGATGCTTTGTCATGACTCTATAACCTGTGACTTCTGTGAAGCTATGTGAAGCAGGCACAGTAGGTCTTTACTCAGCCTTAACCATCACACCCTCTTCCTTTGTCCATATACTTTCAGGCAATGAATCCTGTGGAGATAATACATGCCCAGGTGTTAACTGATCATTGAGATGGGACTAAGGACTCCAGGAATGGTTTGTATTTTAATTGGGGAAACTGGATCTCTCATACTCTGTGGGAGGAGCATGTCCTGCTCTGTTTCCAGGCAATTTGTATTTCTCCTCAATTCAGGTCCTATTCCTGATTGTCCATTAAGAGAGAGTACTGTCCTTCAGTGCCTCTGACTTTCAGGGCCCACTTGGTGTAGCTTCATTCCGTTCTCATGTTCTTCACTTCAGGGAGAAATAAATCCCAAAGTGAAATGCTTTTAAGGAAATATAGCTCTCTTTAAAAGGAGATTGCATTTGAGGCACCATCTTGTCCCTCCATTCCCCCACCCCCATGAATATAAGGATAAGAATAGCAATTTCTGGCTACTCCCTGTAAGATTGGTTCTCCTCTCCCCAAATACCATGCCTCCTCCTGTTCATCTTCTTTCTACTACCCCTTTTGGAATCAAGGTCCAAATTAGACCGGTATGGTCTGACTTTGTCCTTTATACTGATGGGGTATGCTAATTTCATTGGCAGAATCTGGGTCTTATGGAAGGAAACAATCCTGTAACCTCCGGGTGGTGACCTGAGCATCAGATCTGTGTCCTAGCTCTGGCCTGGGCAGGTGACCTGAGCATCAGATCGGTGACCTAGCCCTGGCCTGAGATGCCTGTGACCCGAGTATAAGATCTGTGTCCTAGCCCTGGCTTTGCTATTGACACTCTATTATTTTTGGCAAGTAATTTCCATGATTTGAGCCTCAGTTTCTCCATCCAGGCAACATCCTAGATTCCGTCTAAAATCACTGCTGGGTCTAAAATTGCGTGAGATATTCAAGAGTCAGGTTCAATTTGAAATGTCAAATTTAGGTTCCTCATAAAAAAGACCTCAGCTGGCAGATCAATAAGGTTTCCAAAGAGGTCATTTTTCACCCACAAGTCCTTCGTTCATCATTATCTTCCTTAATCATCTCATGTCTAGTGCCAGCCCTGGGTCAACAGATCCATCCAGCTGCATGACTCTTGCTCTCCTGGATGGGCAACGCACACTGGAGGAGGCAAACCCAGCTCAGTTTGTCATGCCACAGAGTGAGACGAAAATATTAATCAGCACAGAAATGATTGCTGGCAGGAGATCAGAAAGCTTTGTCCAGGTCTGTGGAGTGAGGAGAGAGGCTGTGGACGTAGGCAGGAAAGGTGCAGAGCATGAAGACATTTGTTTGGGGGTAGGCGCCACAGTGTGCTCTATGCAGGGACACAGTGACTGGAACACCTTGTCTGTACTAATGAAGCATGGAGCACCATGTGTTTTGTGTAAATGCAGAAGGCTAACTAATGGATTAACTTGGACAGCTCGTCTTCTCAGAGTGAAGGAAGGGGTGGTTGTAAGCAGAGGCCCAAGTGCTAGCCAGCTTTGAGACGGGAAGCCAACAAGAACAGAAACACTGAGGTTTCACATATCTTACTAGAATGCCTTTCTCCAAACTAGAGCTCAGACACAAAGTTGCTCACCCGTTACACATCATCCATCCACTTCCAGACTATGGTTCTTAATTAGAGGAGGTATTTTGGATGCCTATCACACCCTGCTCCTGGTAACAGCACATCTTCTCCACTGTCTCCTGCATGAAGTGACTTTGTAAGGATGATTTCAGAGGCTGGAGTACAAAGGGAAAAGTACTTTTCAAAGCCAAATGCAGTGTAGGAAAGAATTGAAAGAGGAAGTCAAGCATTAATCTTTATCAGAACATCTCAACCATTTCTATACTACTCATTGTTATTAGGCACAAATGTACCTAGTGACTTATGGAAACCTGATAGACAAACGTTGAGGCGATTAAAAAAGGATAAATCCAGGGGCATTTATGCCTTCTACAAAAGAACTCTTCACTTTACTGAAGATTGCCTTCAGGAGCTCTTTTTAAAAAAACAGCAGTTTCTCTGAGTACTTAAAATGTGATCTGATTTACACACCTCAGTTGATTCTATTCTAGTTCAACCTAACTTTAAACCATCTTCCTAGAGGCAAGAGAAATCTCTCTCTCTCTCTCTTTCCCCCTCTCTCTGTCTCGTTTCTCTCCCTTCTTCCCCTTCTCAAGGAGCCATGCTATCTACTGTGTCCGGGTCTGCTACGGAAACCTACAATGCTAGGGCTGGAAGGGCCCCCAAGATATAATCCTAGGGTCTGTCTGACAAATTAAAAAGAGGAGTCCCAGAGAGATGAAATGACCTTTGTGAAATTACTCAGGAAGTTCGTGCTATTTCCATTCCACAATATTATAGCCTTATTACACTCCCTCAACTTCACACTTGCCCATCCTAAATATTATCCTCGATGCTTCACACTTGTTAAGGAATTGTCCCCAGTGAAACAACAAACTCTTAGCCCAGAGGGTTAACATACTACAGCTATCATTCATTTTCAACTTAGTGAGAATTGGCTCACCAGGTCCTTTCCCAACATGAGAGCTCTCTGAAAACAGTTTGAGGTACTGAGTGGTGGAAGCACTGAGAGCCAGCAGGCAGAGGACACAGGGTCAGCCTGGAAAGTCAAGCTGTAGTGGGCAGTCTGTGAGCAGCTCAAGTGCTTGGATGAAAGGGTGGCCCAAGAGGAAGGTAGAATAACATGTGAAGTCACATGTGCTTTGCTTCTTACATGTTTTCTCATTCAAACTAAAAAGTGACTCATTATTATTATTATTATTATTTGTACTCTAATCTTTGATGACATGTGTCTTAGAATCTAAACAGGCTACAAAACCAAGCATCAAAATTGCTATTCCATGGTCTGCATATCCCATTTCTCACTCAATCTTCAACCCATTGCAATCTGGCTACTGGCTTCCACTCTTAGGGTCACTAATGGCCTCCTACCCCTAAATTCAGTAAAAATATTTTCAGTCCTTGTGTTACTTAGCTTCTCAGCAGCACTTGACTCATTCTTGAAAATCTAATGGCCAGGTGGAAGAAGATGAATCTATGACAGTGAAAAAGAAATTGTGGCCAAAGAGCCAGGCAAACAGCAGAAAAACCTGACCATTAGATGTTGGAGTTTCCCAAGTCTCTTTCCTGAAACCTCTTTTCTCCTCACTTTATAACCTCCTTCTGGACAATCTTGTACCACCCACATGTATGACTCCAATGATCACCTACATGAGAATGACTCACAAATTTGTATGTCCAGTCCATACCTCTGTGTTCCGCCTTCATAGTCAACTCTATTTGGTTCTCTTGTTCAATGTTTTAGGATCCCAAACTCAACACATCCAAAATCGACCTCATGATCTGCCTTCCACAAATTTGCTCCTTTTGCAGCATTCTCCTTGGCACCACTGTGCATAAGCCTGGAATGTTGGAATCATCCTTCATTTCATTTTTTAAAATTTGTTAGCACAATTTTTTTTTGAGTTGGAGTCTAACTCCATCATCCAGGCTGGAGTACAGTGGCATGCTCATGGTCACCCCAGTGTTGACTTGCTGGGCTCAGGCGATCCTTCCACCTCAACCTTCCAAGTAGCCAGAACTACAGGTGTGCGCTACCACACCCGGCTAATTTTTAATTTATTGTATAGAGGAGGTCTCGCCAAGTTGCCCAGGCTGGTCTTGAAGCTGCTCGCTCAGGCGATCCACTCACCTCAGCCTCTCAAAGTGCTGGGATTACAGGCTGAGCCACCAAGCCCGGCCGGCACAATTTTTTAATGATCTATTTCACACACCAAACTCTAAGAAATGAGAGGCAGGATTGTATCTGCTTTTCTTATCATTGTACCCCTCACACTTAAGTTTAGTGTCTGCCACAGAGTAGGCATGCTGCAAATATTTTTGTTTGTTTGTTTGTTTGTTTTTTAGAAAGCAGGATTTATTGAGAGGACAGAAAAACTCCCAGAGCAGGAGGGGACCCGAATGGGTTGCCCGCCATAAATATTTGAGTACCTTTTCATTAATTGTACCTCAGTTTCCTTGTCTGAAAAATGAGAATACAGTATTACTAAGAACCCAATGTGGATAACGGGGTCTATGACAGAATCAAACATTATAAGCAAATGTGCTTTGACAAACTAAGGTGCTATCCAAATGTTAATGTGAATTATTGACACTAATGAGAGAAATAGGTCACTGACATTCATCACAGAAGAAATATATTAAGAGTATTTTATTCCATTACCTAAATGAGGCCAACATGATCTGGTGTCCAAAAGTTTGAGGACTTTTAGCCTCAAAACTGAATCTTATCAGACAACTTCTTGTCTCAGATGGAAGATGACTCCATTTGCAACTCTTCAGGTAGCACATGTGATGGACAGTTTCTCAGCTGATTTTATCTACAAGATAGGGAACAGCTGGGCCTTGAGATGGCACTACATAAGTACACATTTAGACAGTTTAAGTACTTAAACTCTGTGGATATCTGTAACTAAACATAACTCTTAAGATTATACTCATTGCCCTGCCAATCTGTAAGCAAATGTAGCCTGCAAGGTTCTATCCCTCCAACTACATATTATTTGGAAACTCACATCACCTCTATGTGCTTCAGTTTCCTTACTTATAAAATGGTAAACCTGGCTGGGCATGGTGGCTCAAGCCTGTAATCTCAGCACTTTGGGAAGCCGAGGTGAGAGGATTGCCTGAGCCCACGGGTTCAAGAACAGCCTGGCAACTTGGCAAGATCTCATCTCTACAATTAAAAAAAAAATTAGCCAGGCATGATAGCGTGCACCTGTAGCTCCGGCTACTTGGAAGGTTGAGGCAGAAGGACCTCCTGAGCCCAGCAAGTCGATGCTGGGGTGGCCATAAGCATACCACTGCACCTCAACCTGGGTGACAGAGTGAGACTCCAACTCAAAAAAAAAAAAAAAAGATAAGCTTAAAACCTACTTTGCCTACCTCATGGGGTGTTTGGGAGAACCGAAAATAAACAAGTAAAATTATTTTGCGAATCATAAAGCTCAATACATGAGCAATTTATTCTTATTAATATCAAGTGTTATTATTATTAAACACTCTATATGCAAGTCATGCCTATAAATACCTATAATTAATTAGATATGAGACTTTTCAGATTACTTGGGGAGGGGGTAAAAAAACAACCATTGGAAACCCAGAATATTTCTAGATTTAGCATTCTATTTTCTACAAATGGTCCTTTTCTGTCTTTCCAAAGAATCCTGCCATATAACTAAAAGGAATGGGGATTTCTGGATCAAAAATAAATATGATAACTTTATATTGGCAGCGTGGAGTTTTAAACATAATGATTGGATGCTTGGAGCTTTGCTTCAGCCTATGATCCTGAGTGGGACTCTGACCTTCTAGGCACACATTACATCCAAATGCCGATAAAATCATGTTTTAACCACACCTGCCGGGCTTAGGGAATAGACATATCTTTAATTATGAAACAGTTTTGCACATTTGCTGGGTGCACATGAGGTGCAATTTTATAAGTGCACAATTTTCGGGGAAAAAATAACATACAGAGAGATTAATCTGGAGCACAAAAGGAAAGGCAAAAAGGCTGTTTGGAGAGAAAGGCCTAGAAACCCTTTTGGCTAAATTGTGGTGGTTCAAAGTTTTGCACCTGTCAGTGTCTTTTATTTGCCTCAGCATAAGATATTTCTTCAGGCATACAGACAACTCTGAAATTGCAAAATATGCATGGAGGCACATTCACGGAAATGTAATCTTGTCTTCCCCTGGACTTGTGGGGACCTTGAGTGCCAGAGGCTTCCATGAGCTGTGCTGGGTCTTCACATGCCTGAGAGATGTAAGAAACCTGAGCTGTCAAAAGAAAAGTGACTGTGGACGGGGAGCTTGAACTCAAGGGCTAGACGTAAAGGAAAAGCATAAGAAGCTCATATATTATTGGAACAACTGCTAATAGAAATACTGTCTTCAAGGATGTGCAATAATAACAAAGACAGGCAACTGATCCAAACTGCCCAGGCAGCAAAACAGAGGAAAGGTAGCATTCTTCATTAAAATGCAACCAGGGTGCTCTAGGTTAGGTATCAGGAGGGCCATACTGATAGCAAAGGCTTGTTTAGTTCTGAAAGCATCAGCACCATACATAGCTTGAGGAATTTCAAACAATGGAATAGAATGTCACTAGGAAAGTTTATTTGAACTAGTCTCTTCAGTTGACTTCAGTGTCCCTCTTTTAACTAAGGAGACTAAGTTGAATGAACATTGCTTGGGTTTGGAAGCAGATCTACCACTTACTAGCTGTATAACCCCACTTACTAGCTGTGTAACCTTAGAGAAGTTGCTTAATTTCTCTGTGCTTTGGCTTCTTCCTTGGTAAAATAGGAATGACAATGACACATTACCCTCCAGAGTTGTTGTGAGGATTAAATGAGATGATCTATGTAAAAGTAATCAGCACAACACTTGACAGGCAGTAAGCAGTTAATATGTGTTAGCCACTATTATTATTTGGTTATGATGGTGTAATTCATCCCAGGCTTTCTTCCCTCATCTCCACCTACTTCTAACCCTAGCAGCACATACAGTCCTATCCTCACTCAGCTAGGGTACCAGTCCTACTTCCATCTCCTGGATGGGTCATATCTACCTGAATATGCTGTCAGCTCCTCAAACTCAGCATGTCTTAAACAATAGTCATCATTTCCCATTCCAATAGACTCTTCTCCCCACAATATTTGTCAACGATACTTCATCGTTTTTCTTATAGACAAAAACTTTGCAGTCCTCTTCCTTGTATACTTTTGCTATTTTCCCATTCCTTTAAAATGATCCTTGAGTTCCCCCTTCACCACTACCCTCTCACCGATTCTTTGATTTTATCAAGAGATTCTGAACTATGCCCCTGACTTTTTTTTTCTCCCCTACTCACCATTACTTCCTCCCCAGCCCCTGCCAATTCATCTTAGTCTACTCAATGCAATTACCTGTTAATCTTCCTAAAGTTCCATTTCGCTTTGGTGAGTCCCCTACTTCGGGACCAAAAAGAACCTCCAATTGCCACTGCAATCAAATTCAAGCTTCTTTCTGGGGCACTAGAAAGAAATGCTTTGTATCTGGATCTGGATGTTGCTTCCATGATATGAGTGCTAATTTGCTAGGACTGTGTAACAGATACTACAGATTAGGTGCCTTGAATGACAGAAATGCATTTTCTCACATTTCTGAAAACTGGAGATCTGAGATCAAGGTATCAGTGGGGTTGGTCCCTTCTGAGGCCTCTCTCCCTGTAGATAGTCATCTTCTCCCTGTGTCTTTACATGGTGAGCTCTCTGTGCGTATCTGTGTACTAATCTCTTCTTATGAGGATACTGGTCAGATTGGATTAGGATCCACTCTAATGACCTTATTTTGCTTAATTACCTCTTTAAAGAATCTATCTCCAAATACAGTCACATTCTGAGGTGCTGGGGCTTAGGACTTTAACAATTTCTTGGAGGGGGGCACAATTTAGCCCATAACAATGTATATGTATATAAAAACTCACCAAGTCATACTCTCAAGTTGCATGTACTTTACCATATGTATGTTATACTTTAATAAAATATTTTAAAAGTTAACAGTAGCAACAACAACACCATCCTGGTTTGTTTGATCTCAAATCCCATCTTCTCTTATTCCTGTCTTAGGCAAATACTCCCCATTCTTCTCAACCCCTTGTTCTCTTCATGCACTGATCACTGTCCTTGTTTCTTTGCCTACATTTACACTTTTCCTCCTCTTCATAGCTGTTAAAATCCATCTCAAAGCTCAAATTCCTTCTCCTGCAAGTACAAATATATTCACATACTCTTTTTTTCATTAAACAAGCATTTGTAGAGTGTGTTTTATGTGCCAGGCCCAAAGTTCTGGGGCTGTACAGTGACAGACAGACATAGTTTCTGCCCTCAAGGAACCTGTGGTTTGTAGGTAAGACAGATGAATCGTAATCAGTGAGTCAGGATAGTTGTGAACACAGTGTGTCTTAGTTAACTTGGGCTGCCATAACAAAATACTATAGACTGAGTAGCTTAAACAGATGTCTATTTCTCACTGTTCTAAAGGCTCAAAAGTCCAAGATTAAGCCTCTGGCAGGGTTCAGTTTCTAGTGAGGTTCCTCTTCCTAGCAAGTAGATTACTTTTTTGCTGTCTCCTCACATGGTGAAGAGAGAGAGAAACATTCTGGTCTTTTCTTTTTCTTATGAAGGCACTAATCTCATCATGGGACCCCACGCTTATGGCCTCATTTAAACCTAGTTACCTCCCCAAAGCCCTATCTCCGAATACCATCCCATTGGGGTGTTAGGGCTTCAACGTATAAATTGAGAGGGAGCACAAACATTCAGTTCATAACACAGGGCATAAAGGGAATATAGAAGAGGGGCATATTCAAGTTTTGGAGGCTGTTTCTTAATCTCTAGTCAGAGATCATAAGGAAGGAAAATGATTAGTTAGATGAAGGGGTGGGGAAGGGAGAACACATTCCATATATAAGAAGCCCCTTGCCAGGCACCGTGGCTCATGCCCGTAATCCCAGCACTTTTGGAAGCCAAGGCAAGAGCATTGCTTGAGGTCAGGAGTTTTAGACCAGCCTGGGCAACATAGTGAGACCTTGTCACCCCCCAAATTAAGATCAGCCGGGTATGGTCATGTGCATAGTCCCAGCTACTCAGGAGACTGAGGGCAGGACTGCTTGAGCCCAGGAGGTGAGCCATCATCATCCCACTGCTCTCCAGTTTGGGCGATAGAGTAAGATCCCAACTCAGAAAAAAATAAAAGTCTCTTGCTCAGGGCCAAAGAAGGCATAGCAAACTAGGAAACTGCAAGCAGTCTAGTGTTCCTGGGGCTTGAGGGTGTGAGAAAGGGTTATGGAGAAAGAGGGTGCTGAGGCTTAAGAGAGACTACTGGAACTACTCTGGTAATTTTGGACTTTACCCTGAAGGCAGTGGCAAGTTACTAGAGGATGAGAGTTGGCCAGATTGCAGTTTAGAGATTCCTTTTTGGGAACAGGGAGGAAGATGAATTAGAGGAGATCCCAATGGAAGTTTTCCAACACTCCAGTCTCATTGAGCCTACATGTTTATGCCCATTGCTCTAGACTCTTTACATCCTGGTTCAGTATTTAATGGCTCTATTTTTGTTCCTCAGGCACTGTGTTTTTCACTCTTACTTGATTATAAGCTTCTTCAGGGCAAGGACCTGGTTTTTCTTTTCTTTTTTTTTTGAGTTGGAGTCTCACTGTGTCGCCCAGACTGGAGTGCAGTGGCCGCTCCCGGCCACCGCAGCCTCAACTTGCCGGGCTCCGCCGATCCTTCTGCCTCAGCCTTCCGAGTAGCCGGAATTACAGGCACGTGCTACCACGCCTGGCTAATTTTTTGATTTATTGTAGAGATGAGGTCTCACTGCCCAGTCGGGTCTCGAACCCACGGGCTCAGGCAATCCACTCACCTCAGCCTCCCAAAGGCGTGGGATGACAGGCTGAGCCACCGAGCCCAGCTGGACCTGGTTTTTCAAAGTGTACAGGGTAAGCTCTCCACAAAAACTTTGGGGAACAGGAGGCTCCTTTCCTGATCTTTTCCTTCCATTATCATGGTCAAATGGACTCTAACATTTTTCTTTCAGTAGAGAATGCTCTTTCCACACTATTTTTGTACTTATTTGACGGACTTTTGTACTGGACTCTCTTGGGCACGTCCAGAAATTGGTACTGATGTCAAGTGCAAAGGTCACAGAGGTAAGGGACAATGGCAAAGAGATATGAAGTAAGAAGTCTCATTCTTTAACATTCACACAAACATGGAGGGCTCTGTTAAAACGCTAATTCTGATTCAGAAGGTTTAGGGTGTAGCCAGATATTCTAATTTTCCATTACATTGCCAGGTGATGCCAATGCTGGATGTAAATCCACAGGTCAGGGTCATTGGGGAAAGCAACCCCAGGCTAAAAATCTAGGGGTCTGGGCTTGAATTTTGCTTTGCCAGTAAGTGGTTGTGAGACCTGGACTAAGTTGTTGAACTTTCCTGGGCCTCAAATTTTATCTTTAAATAAGGAGTTTGACTGGTTGATCTCTAAGGCTCTTCCCAGCTCTAAAAACTAATCTGTGATTTGGTAAGTTACATTTGGTGAAAACATTCTGAGAATCTTGAAGAAAAGAGGTATGTGAATTCAGTCCATTATAGTTATTAATGTTACTGATAGAGGGGCCACGGCTTGAGTTCCAGTGGATTAAAATAAATAATCCTTTAATCCTCCTAGCATAGTCACTCACCACTTTGCGTGGCACAATGTAGATTACTGCTTTGAATGCACAGGGCTAAAACGAAAATCTCAAGTTGGGCTCCTCTTGCGTTTATACTCCCTTTGCAGCTCTGCTGCCTGGGATGCATGTTGAAAAAACTTTTCAACAAGCTCAAAAAAAGCTTCCGTTTACTTTAAGATGAGGAGTTACAGTCAAACCCCAAATTCACCACAGTAGCCAGGAAAGAACAGGTACAATCAAGTGTGAATCTTTGAATTTAAATGTCTCTAACTCAGGATTTGGTTGATGTGATCCCTGAAAGTCTCAGCACTGCTACTGTACTCAGATGAAAAGGGTGGATAATGAAGAGAGGTATAATCTCATTTGTTACGGAACGCTATTCCTGACAGCTCACTGGAGCCACCACGCTGAAGGCCAATGAAGAGGTTAACCATTTCTTTCTTCCCTTTCTTTTAAAATACTGATTATTCAAAGCAGCAGCAGGAAAATCAGAGTACAGCATCACAATAAGATAAAGGCAGTGCTTGCCTTCAAACATAATCCTCTCTGGAGAATTAACAAGCTGCCAAGTGGAGGAACAGCAGAAGAACCTCCTTAGGACTGGTTGGTTTCCCTTAATGTAAACAAGGCCAACTGAAGCAAGATGAGAAAATGCAACCCAGGGGGCAAAGGCAGAAGTGCTGGGTGTAGGGGTGTGTGTATGTGTGTTTATCGTGGCTTAAGGGTAGACAGTGGTGGGGGAAGGAATAGAAGGGAGGCTGTGAGAGAGTTGGCTCCAAAAAATGGACCCTCAAGCCTCAAAAATGTACTTATCTCAGAAACAAATATAGATCTGCCATTCAAATTCAGCTTTTACAGTGTTGACCCTTTTTATGAGTGAGTTTGAGGCAGTACATGCAACTGGGAAAAGATAAAATAAGTAGTATTCTTTCCCCTCTGGGTCAGCCCTTTCAGCCTACAGCTATAACTCAGTATAAGTCGATGTGAAAATAGTAACACTGTTGTCTGGTTTGTCTCAGGAAAGACCACCTTCCCTGTTAGCCTCCCTTGCAGAAGCTCCTAACTTATCTCGCCACCTGGAGTCTTCGGGAACCTGCCTCCTTAATCCACACTCAGGACCCCAATACTGAGAGAGTCACCGGCATTGGCCACCCCAGGCTGCTGGCCTTGCTGTGTGTGACACTGCTCCTGCAGGTCTACATCAGTTCCTCTGGGTTGTGTAGCCTCTGGATCCTGTCTGCAATTCCACCTCCAAGAGGGTCCCTCTGCTCGTGTCACCTGAAGGCATTTGGATGTTGCTTTTTTTCCCCTCCCCTCAGCACCCTGCCCAGCTAGGAAGCAAATTCAGTTCCCTCTTCCGTGCCCTAAGTTGCATAGCTCGTCTTCCCTGTTGGTAACAGAAAACAAATAAACAGTCAGACAGGCATGTTTAGGGGAGGGAGCATTTTTTTGCAATATCGTAGTAGAAAAACAGCTCCCATCTGATTCTTTAATGTCTTCCTAGGCTGCTTTAGCTTCTAGGTGTTGATGTCAAGAGACAGAAGCTGGAGGTAACAGCAGAGCAAATTGGCCCTGTATACATACCCCTGTGTGCTCACACACTGCAGCACTGAAGTGAGACATGAAGGCATTTCACAGAATTAATTGTGGGAGAAGCCTTGGACTGGTAGTTAGACCATGTGGACTCTTTGAACCTCTATGAGCTTCTGTATCTTCATCCATAAAATCACCCTACCATTCAGAGAGTAAACTGAGGTACTGGGAGTACCTTTCCAGAGCATGTTCATCCATTCATTTTTTTCATTTGTTTTTCCTCAGTCAGCAAGGCAGAAGCACTGACCCTTGACTAGTCTCTTGAAGGCTTTGCTGTTTGTCTTCCTTTGTAGGCATTCTGTAGGCATTTTCATGGAGATGTTTGATGGAATAAAACTGGGCTGTTCCATGAGGTAGGAGCTCTACCCTGGGTGTTCTACTTACCATGCCTGGTAGACACCAATCCTGAATCTGGGCAGGCTCAGAAGGGAAAGCTTTGTTGTGATTCCCAAGGGCTGACGGCGGGGGTGGGGTGGGGGGACTGGGGAGGGGCTGGGGGTGCCCAAAGTGCAAACCTTTGTACCCTCTCTCCAATGTCACTGCCTCAAGGATGTCAATGTAATGTGATAGCTAGGCACATCTGGGTTCAAACAATTCTTAACTGTTTGCTATTTGAATGAACCTGCTCATTCATAGTCAGGGTTTCTGCCCTCACAGATCTACAGTCAAATGACAATCCATTTAACAGCTCTCAGTCTTAGTCTTCTAATTTGTAACACGGAGATGATAATAATACTTATCTCATAGTTTGCTGTAAGAAAAAAATAATAAAGGGACAGCCAAGGGGCTAAGAATAGAGCCTGTTAAGGAGTAGATATATTAACATGATAGCTTTGATTATGATTATGGCTCTGAACACTGCTGTGAGTTTGTGTTCCTGGCACTAGAGACACATGCGTTAGTATTGATGATTAGAACTGCCTTATGGGAAAAACGCCCCACAGATGTGAATATGTTTAGATATATTTAAATAAACATAGAAAAAATAGCAAACTGAGAATGGTGAGATTAAAAGTGTCATGGTTAATTTTATGTGTCAACTTGCTTGGGTTAAGAGATGCCCAGATAGCTGATAAAACATTATTTCTGGGTTGTTTGTGAGGGTGTTTCCTGGAGAGGTTAGCATCTGAATCAGTAGACTGAGTAAAGATCTGTCCTCACCAGTGTGGGCAGGCATTATCCAGTCTGTTAAAGTCTTGAACAGAATAAAAAAGGGAGGGAGGGTGAACTCTTTCTCTCTCTTCTTGAGCCAAGGCATCCATCTGCTCCCACCCTTGGATATCAGAGCTCCTGGTTCTCCTTGGGCCTTCGGACCCTAGGATTTACACCAGCAGCTGTCTACTCTAGTTGTCAGGCCTTTTGGACTCAGACTGAATCACAACACTAGTTTTCTTGGTTCTCAACTTGCAGACAGCATGTCGTGAGACTTCTCAGTCTCCATAATTATGGAGTCAATTCCCATAATAAATTTTCTCTTATCTATGTCTATATCCTCTATATCTATCATGTCTTATTGGTTCTGTTTCTCTGGAGAACTCTGACTAATACAGAGGGAATAAGGGAATGACTATTATATGCCTCTGAAATATTTGGTTCGCTTAAACATTTATGTATTACTTTTCTAGCAAAAAATTTTAATGAAGGTTTTAGAAGTAAAAAATAAAATTAATGTTAAAAAAGTTCTCTAATGCCTCCATGGAAATTGACCAAATTTTTCTCCCCAGGAATGTGGGTAAATTCCTCAAAAACAGTTCCTCTATGATGATTCTATGCCCTTTCCCCCACACCTTCTCCACCACTCCATCCCTTGCATGTTCCCCATCCCACATTGGCCACAGGCAACACTCGCTGAACCTGGTGTAAAGGACTAATATTGTTAGGCAGTTTCCTTCTGCAGTCTTCTGCCAAGCCAGAGCTACCAGAGTGAGCAACAATCATTATCATCTCTGACAATCTGTGAAGATTAGCTCTGAGGGGAAAAAAAAAACAGAAAAATTGCATGTGCAAGTTATATTATATGTCTTAATTTTAAAGCCAAGATGAAACCACAGAGCGCTGTAGCATACTGCTATTTATCAAAGGCAGTTATTAGAAATGTCAGTTTGTATGGTACATATTTGTGTCCATAAAAATGCACTACTTACTGACCTGTCTGGTCTCTGAACTCCAGAGTGCTCTTTTGCCTGGACTTCTTAATTTCTCCTCATACCAAGACCAAATAAAACAAATGACCAAGAGCTATTTGCTTCTCTTGGTAGAGTAACAGGGTGTCTCAGAACAGTTCAGCTTGTGGGCAGACCACTGATGAGTCTGCCAGAGCTCTTGGCCACAGGGGAAGTCTCAGGTCACAGTTTGGAGCAGGACTTGGGCAGTGGGCCAGGCTCCCTCCAGGGGGAGCACCTGGAAGACTTTCTGAGCACTCTAGGGACATCATAATGAGGAGGGAAACCCAGTGGGGCCAGAAGTCTGAAAATTGTGCAGGTAGAGTTTGGTATTAGATATATTTAGGATTATCTGCTAATGTAACATCATTTGTACCCCAAATTGGTAAAACCTGGGAAGCATTTGGGATTACAATAAAATGTGCAGATTTCCCTACCTCTTTTTTAGGTAGCTCTTTATACTTATTAAATTTTGGTGCAGGAGTGGGAGCTATAAAGTTTAGACCTACTTTGTCCACTTTGCCTACCTAGGAGTGGGGTTCCTGCACATGAGCCCTTCTAGAAACCCACATTCTTCATTCATTGCTTCTCAGCCAAAGATCAGATGTAAGCCCTACTTTATTTCAGAGAGGGGAACTAAACCCTTCTCTGGCTCTGACTGGGTTTGTCTCTCTCCAGGTAAAAGCATCCCTTTTCACTTCTAGTTTCCTACCTTTAGACCTGGGCAGAGTTAAATGTTACCCTTCTCTTCTCCCTTTCCCCTAGCTCCCAATCTCCAGTACTCAGGACTGGGGAAAAGAAACCTCTGTATTATTTACATTCTGCCTGCCGCATAGCCAACCATCAGTCCTAACTCTAAAGGGACTGTGAGGAAGAAGTTACAGCTCCTGAACTCTAGGGGAACCCCTTAACTTGTTAGAACTTGCCTTGGTCCTTATACTTTGAAGCCTCTATAAACATTTGTAATTCGCCAGCATTTATAAAAGGGTATGCAAACGAAGCCTTGTGTTTACTGCTATCACCCTTGTATTCTCATCACTGTTGGAGTAGGTGAAGGAAGGCATATTGGTGCAGCTTTACTGCAGAGACTCAAAAACATTCATGCATTCTATGAGGAGGACTCTCCTAGGCTGTGCATCCATGATTCCCCGCTGCCAGTGTCACTCACGGTGAGCCATTGGCCAATGGCTACTCAGGTGCCTCAATGGCCTTCAAATAAAACAAAATAAAAAAAAAGTTTCAGGAGCCTTCTAACCTGCCCTCTCTCTACATCATGGGGGTTGTTATTCATGGCAGGAGATGAATAGGCAGTAGTAGGACTTTGCTCTCAAATCTCAGTTCAGAGAGTACATCGAGCTTGTCTGCTATGTGCTCTGAGCCCAACAACCTTCCAGTCAGTCAGGCTGACCTGAATACCAAGGAGTGGTTTTATAACATTAATGATTCATTACATCCTTTTCCTATATCAGATCACTCCCAGATGATTATCATAAAGTTAATCTTATATCTCTCCTTCATCCTTTATCTTGTCAACTGGGGAAAGGTAAAATGTTTGCAACAGAAACACACAAGCACTTGGGGCTGGATGTGAGGATATGGATGTCAGATTTTAAGGTGCGAGGGTTTTTGACTCCTATACTGAAATGTTAGCATTAGCCTTGGCTATCTGACCTCTGCAGGCTGGTGATTCTATTGGTCTGGGAACCACACTTTGAGAATTACTGGTGTAGACAAACATTTCATCACATAGAACCAAATTTAAGTAACTTTTGTTTATTCTCTATTTTGTGGTTGAATTGGAAAGGCTAACTGTCCTTTAATATATTTAAGCATAGCCGGGTTCGGTGGCTCAGCCTGTAATCCCGCGCCTTGGGAGGCTGAGGTGAGTGAATTGCCTGAGTCCGCGGGTTCGAGACCCGCCTGGGCAACTTGGCGAGACCTCATCTCTACAATAAAT
>NW_007249757.1:923102-931805 GCF_000164805.1 Carlito syrichta | reverse complement strand
GCGGCCACTGCACTCCAGTCTGGGCGACAGAGTGAGACTCCAACTCAAAAAAAAAACATATATATATATATATATAATATAAAATATATAATAATAATATTATTATATATATATATATATAAAAGCATGATTAGTCTTATCATGGTTAGGCTTGACTAAATCTGCCAAGGGGTATCAAGATCATCTATTACCTAGGACTTCAACCAATTCTTGGAAACCATTTAGCTTCAGGATCATCATTTGCTAGAGGCTATGCTAAAGAGGTACACCTTTTACTTGACTAAACCTAGAAATCACAATTTTGGTAATAGGCTCAAGTTAAAGGACTTTGATTTTAGAGACAAATATGTTCTAAAATCCTCTGAATAATTATGCCTCTGAAAAAATATACCCCAATTAAATAACCAAAAGTACAAAAGAATATGTATGCACAAAGATGTTTATCACAGTTTTATTTAACGGAGTAAAAAATTAGAAGTAAACCTAAACTAAATTGTGAACTAATGTAAGATTTCAATAATAGGTAAAACTGGGTATAAGGATTATGGAAAATTTGTACTATTTTCCCAATTTTTCTATAAATCTAAAACTGTGCTAAAAATTTTTAAAAAATATTAAAGTATAGTATCTCCAACTTGATGAACTGTTGCACAATAATTTATGTGTAATTTATGGGGAAAAGATCTATGGATTGTTTAGCCTCCCTATTATTTACATTCTGCCTGCCCCATAGCCAACCATTAGTCCTTACTCTCTCTTTTTTTTTTTTTTTGAGTTGGAGTTTCACTCTGTCACCCACAATCACAGTTACCGACCTGCTGGACTCAGGCGAGCCTTCTGCCTCAGCCTTACTCTCAACCTTACTCTAGTTGTGAGGGAGAAGAGTTTACGACATTTATGAAGAGTTTGTAATGAAGCAAAATTATTAAGACAAATGAATAAAGAAGGATGTAAAATCATGCAACTTTCAAAGCAATATGGACTGGTGACAACTTTCAGAATGACAGTACAAGGAGTTCTGTGCACCCTCTCCACAGTGAAACAACCATAACTGGTGAAAATGATTTATAAACAACCATTTGAAGTCTCTGGAAATTGTCTTGAAGGCATATAACAAATGAAGAAGCTTATTCAAGAAAATCTACTAAATCACAATAAGAACAATGAGTCTCTGTGGCATTTGAGCCATGACCTCCTTCCTCTCCGTGCACTCCCCCTTTCCTCCCCACATAGTGACTGAGGCTCCATTCTGGGTGGGTGCAATCAAAAACACAGGATTCACTCTCCCTCAAATCCCAATTGAGGCCTATTATATCTTCCCAGGAGGGGCTGTCCACCAGCATTTCTTTTCCCCCACTACCTCTGAGTTGTGGAAGCTCTAACCCAGGCAAGAACAACTGAGAGATCTGGGGCGGGATGGGGGGGTTCCTTCTTTCACCCAGACCCCACTTTTAGGGTAGAAATTAAAACTTTTAGATGTGGTAGGCTAACAATACTGGGGTTGTAATTTCTATGGCCCTGGCTTGCTCAAAGAGCAGAGGTTCCACATTGGGAGAGACAAGCTGAGAAGACCAGAGGCTATTGCTCCTGTAAAGCAAGAATAACACTCAGAGAGAAGCAGGCCACTGTCTCCACCACCAAAGCAGTGGGGAAGAATTGTGCCCAGGGAAAGAGGCAGACCATAAGAACAGAGATCTCTGAAGCTCTCCCCAAAATAACTGACTGCTAGAATTAGAGTGTGGGGAAATTCTAGCCTAATAATACTCTAGAAAGCAAGGAAGATTTTGGTAGTAAGCAACTAAGAGGAACCTTGTAACTCCATGAGAGTAATAAGTTCAATTGTAGGCCAGCTTACAGGTTTACCAGAGAGAACCAGGGAAAGAGAGAGCTAAGAAAAGCCTTCTTGGTGTCGGGAGAAATCTCAAAGACTGGTTTCAAAAACTACCTCTGCAAAGGTACCTGATTTTGATTGCTTTAGGCATTGTCAAATACAAATAAGCAGCTGGACATGGTGACTCAAGCCTGTAATCTCAGCCCTTTGGGGGACCAAGTCAAGAGGTTGCCTGAGCCCGCGGGTTCAAGACCAGCTTGGGTAATGTGGTGAGACCTCATCTCTACAATAAATAAAAAAATTAGCTGGGCATGGTAGTGCGTGCCTGTAGTTCCGGCTACTTTGAAGGCTGAGGCAGAAGGATCGCTGGAGCCCAGCAGGTTGATGATGGGGTGGCCGTGAGAGTGCCACTGCACTCCAGCCTGGGTGACAGAGTAAGACTCCGACTCAGAAAAGCAAAAACAAAAACAAAAAAACAAATGAGCAATCAGCTGGCAATTAGCGGACACTTAGCAGCAGGGTGTAAAACCTACAGAGGCAGTAAGCATTACAGGAGGAACAGGGAAATAGTTAAAAGAAAAGAAGGCTCAGAGAGTCCTGCTAAAACCACTGTCATCCCAGGGTGACTGTATGCCTAAATATGTAAGGATTAACATTAGAGGCTATACCTTGAGGGAGAAATAGACTTCACTAAAACAGTTCAGTCAAGTCACAAAAGAAATAAACAAGAAACAATAACAAGTCCCACAGAAGGTTAGAGGAAAGAAAATCAGTATCCAGAGTTGTTACAATATATAACCTAAAATGTTCAGTTTTTAACAAAAAATTATGACATCCAAATAAATAGGAGTGTGCAACTCATAATAAAAGCAGGGAACAGAAACTGCTTTTGAGAGGATGTTAAATTTGGCAAAGACTTCAAAGAAGCATTATAAATATGTAATTAAAGGAAACTATATTTAAATAAGGAAGATATAATGACAATATCTCACTAAATAGAGGATACCAAAAAAGAAATAGAACTGATTTTCAAAAATGAACCAAAGAAAAATTTTGGAACTAAAAAGTATAATAATGGAAATACAAAATTCAGTAGAGGAAGATAACAGTAGATTTGAACTGGAAGATGAAAAAAGTCTCTGAATCTGAAAATTGATTGAGAGAAATTATGCAGTCTAAAGAACGGAGAGAAAAAAATGAGTAGAACCTCAGAGAAATGTGGGAACACCATTCAGTGCAACGACATGCATGGAAAAAGAGAGGAGAAAGAGAAAGAAGCAGAAAAAATATTAGAAAAAATAATGTCTGAAAAGGTCTTAAATTTGATGAGAAACATTAATCTCAACAAACTCCAAGTAGGATAAATGCAGAGATCCACACCAGACACATCATAGTAAAATAATAAAAGACAAAATCTTGAAATAGCAAGACCAAAATTGCTCATGTTCAAGGGGGATCCCAATAAAAATAATGATTGTCTTCTCATTAGAAATCATTAGAGCCCAGAAGGCAGTGGGATGACATATTTAAAGAGTGCAAAGAAGCCGGGTTCGGTGGCTCAGCCTGTAATTCCCCACCTTTGGGAGGCTGAGGTGAGTGGATTGCCTGAGCCCGCAGGTTCGAGACCCGCCTGGGCAGGAAGACCTCATCTCTACAATAAATCAAAAAATCAGCCGAGTGTGGTAGCGCATGCCTGTAATTCCGGCTACCTGGAAGGCTGAGGCGGAAGGATCGCCGGAGCCCAGCAGGTGGAGGCTGTGTTGGCCGGGAGCAGCCACTGCACTCCAGTCTGGGTGACAGAGTGAGACTCCAACTCAAGAAAAAAAAAAGAGTGCAAAGAAAAAATGTCATCAACCATAAATCTGATATGCAACACAACTGTATTTAAGAAATTAAGGTGAAGTGAAGACATTTGCAGATAAAAAGCCCCACAAAAACCAAAGCAACAACAACAAAAACCAAGATAATTTATTGCTAGCAGACTTATAAGAACTAGTAAAGAAAGTTCTTTAGGATGAAAGCAAGTGATTCCAGACAGTATTTGAATCCACAAACAAAAAAGAAAGAACACTGATAAAAGCAATTATTTAACTATAACAGGCACTATAAATGCATTTTTCCTTTTATTTGATTAAAAAAATTGCTTGAACACAAGGTAACCCTTTAAAAAACAATATGTATATAGTTGTATTGTTAAGCCCATAGCATATAAAAATGTAATACCTTTGACAATAACAGCACAAATAAAGCAAATAGGAACAAAGTTGTATAGGAGTAAGGAATTGCCCAATGGTATCTCAAATTTATAGGAACAAATAAACAGAAATCTAAATGACAAATAAGAAGGTTAACATAATATACTCTATAAATACTTGTTCTCATTTCTTCTCTCATTTTCATTAACAAACATAAAACTGTATAAATTTTTTTTTTTTGAGTTGAAGTCTCAGTCTGTGGCCCAGACTGGAGTGCAGTGGCATGCTCATGGCCACCCCAGCAACGACTTGCTGGGCTCTGATGATCCTTCTGCCTCAGCCTTCCAAGTAGCTGGAACTACAGGTGTACATTACCACACCCAGCTAATTTTTTGATTTGTTGTAGAGATGAGGTCTTACCAAGTTGCCCAGGCTGGTCTCGAATCTGTGGGCTCAGGCACTCCTCTCACCTCTGCCCCCCCAAAGTGCCATAATACTTTCTTACAGTATTATGATAATTGTTCAGGGTTCACTTATGAGTGAGAACATGTGGAACTCAGTTCTTTGTTTCGGTGATAGATCACTCAGTATAATACCTCGTTTTTAATAATGGCTAGAACAATTAGGCAGAAGCTCAACAAGGAAATAGAAAACTTGAACAACACTTAAACCAACTAGACCTAACAGATTTCTATAGGCCGTTTCACACAATAACAGTAAAGTACACATTCTTCTCAAGTGCATATGGAACATTATCCAGGATAGACCATTTGTTAGGCCATTAAAAAAACTCTCAACAGGCCAGTTGCAGTGGCTCAGCCTATAATCTCAGCACTTTAGGAGGCCAAGGCGAGTGGATTGCCTGAGCCTGCCGGTTCAAGACCAGCCTGAGCAACTTGGCGAGGCCGCGTCTCTACAATAAATAAAAAAATTAGGTGGATGTGGTAGCACGCTCCTATAGTTATGCTACTTGGAAGGCTGAGGCAGAAGTACCGCCGGAGCCCAGCAGGTCGACGCTGGGGTGGCTGTAAGTATGCCACTGTACTTCAGCCTGGGCAATGGATGAGACTCCAACTAAAAAAAACAAAAAAACAAAAAAAGAAAAGCCTCAACAAATTAAAAAAAAAAATCATGCAAAGTATCTTCTCCAATCACAATGGAGTGAAATTAGATAAAACTAGTACCATAAAGAAATTTGGGGAGTTCAAAAATATGTGGAAATTAATACACTTCGAAATAACCAATGAATCAAAGGAAAAAATCACAAGGAAAATCAGAAATTATTTTGAGAGGAGTGAAAATGAAGATACAACACACCAAAACTTGTGGGATGAAGCTAAATTGGTGCTTAAGATGAATTTATAGCTATAGATACCTATATTTTTAAAAAAGACTTTAAATCAATAACCTAACCTTCCATCTTTATTTATTTATTTTTTTAGTTGGAGTCTCACTCCGTCGTCCAGGTTGGAGTGCAGTGGCCTGTTCACAGCCACCCCAGTGTCCATCTGCTAGGCTCAGGCGATCCTTCCACCTCAGCCTTTCAAGTAGCTGGAACTACAGACATGCACTACCACGCCTAGCTAATTTTTAAATCTATTGTAGAGATGAGGGCTTGCCAAGTTGCCCAGGTTGGACTCAAACCAGTGGGCTGAGGCAATCCTCTCACCTCGGACTCCCAAAGGACTGGGATTACAGGGACTGAGCCACCCCATCTGACCACTTTCCATTTTAAGACACTGGAAAATGAAAAGCATACTAAAGCAAGCAGAAGGAAGGAAATAATAAAGATCAGAGTGGAAATTAATGAACTAAAGAACAGAAAAACAATAGAGAAAATGAACAGAACCAAAAGTTGATTCTTTGGGGAAAAAAAATCAGCAAAATTGGCAAACCTTTAGTAGAGAGACCAAGAAAAAAAGAATTACTGGAATCAAGAATGAAATGGGAAATATCACTACTTGTGTTAGATAAGTGAAAACAATTAAAAGGGAATACTATGAACAACTAGAATAACTATTTCTAGAAAGTCACAAACTGCCAACGTTGACTCAAGAAGAATTAGAAAATCTGAATAGACTTTTAACAAGTAAAAAGACTGAATTACAGTGGCTCAGCCTGTAATCCCAGCATTTTGGGAGGCTGAGGTGAGTGGATTGCCTGAGCCCGTGGGTTCGAGACCCGCCTGGGCAACTTGGCGAGACCTCATCTTTACAATAAAGTAAAAAAAAAAAAAAATTAGCCGGGCGTGGTGGTGCGTGCCTGTAGTTCCAGCTACTTGGAAGGCTGAGGCGGAAGGTTCACCCGGAGCCCAGCAGGTTGAGGCTGCAGTGGCCGGGAGCCGCCACTGCACTCCAGTCTGGGTGACAGAGTGAGACTCCAACTCAAAAAAAAAAAAAGACTGAATTAGTAATTTTTTTTTTCGAATCCGCTGGCTCAGGTAATCCACTCTCCTCAGTCTCCCAAAGGTGCAGGATTACAGGCTGAGCCACAGAGCCCGGCTTGATTTAGTAATTTTAAAACTTCCCATAAAGAAAAGCCCAGGCCCAGACGGTTCCACTGCTAAGTGCTATCAAACATTTAAATAATAATTTATACCAGTTTTTCACATATTTTCCCAAAACATGGAAGAAGAAGGAACATTTCCCAACTCATTCTATGAGGTCAATATTACTATTACCCCAAACTAAGCAAAGGCAACACAAATAAAGAAAATAATATGCCCCAACTCTCATGAAAGTAAATACGTAAGTTCTCAACAAAATATAACAAATCAAATCTAGCAACATATAAAAGTGATTATATATCATGACCAATTGAGACTTATTCCAGGAATGAAAGACTGATTTACTGTCTAAAAATCAATCAATGTAATACACTATACATGTAGAATAAAAGACAAAAACCATGCTATCATCTCAACAGGCACAGAAAAAGCATATTACAAAATTCAACACCCCTTTATAATAAAAAACACTCAACAAACTAGGAGTAGAAGGAACTTCTTCGACCTGATAATTGCTATCTACAAAAAACTCACAACTCACACCATTTAGGTGAAAGTCTGAAAGCTTTTACCCTAAGATCAGGAATAAGACAAGGATGTCGGCTTGGCTCGGTGGCTCAGCCTGTAATCCCAGTGCTTTGGGAGACTGAGGTGAGTGTGCCTGAGCCCGCGGGTTCGTGACCCGCCTGGCCAACTTGGCGAGACCTCATCTCTACAATAAATAAAAAATTAGCCAGTGTGGTAGCATGCACCTGTAGTTCCCGCTACGTGGAAGGCTGAGGCAGAAGGATCGCCGGAGCCCAGCAGGTCGAGGCTGCGGTGGCCCGGGAGTGTGCCACTGCACTCCACTCTGGATGACAGAGTGAGACTTTAACTCAAAAAAAAAAAAAAAAAGACAAAGATGTTGATTCTCACCACTTATATTCAACATTGTTTTGGAGGTTCTAGCTGGGTAACTGGGCAATAAAAAGAAATAACTGGCATTTAGATTAAAAAGAGAGAAGTAGAACTGTTTTTAGATGAAATAACTTTGTAAGCAGAAAATCTTAAGAAATAGAGCTGGGGGCTGGACTCTGTGACTCAGCCTGTAATCCCAGCACTTTGGAAGGTCAAGGCGAGTGGATTGCCAGAGCACGCGGGTCCAAGACCAGCCCGGGCAACTTGGCGAGACCTTGTCTCTACAATAAATCAAAAATTAGCTGGGCATGGTAGCATGCGCCTGTAGTTCCAGCTACTTGGAAGACTGAAGTGGAAGGATCGCTGGAGCCCAACAGGTCGATGCTGGGTCAATAAATTTAGTTTCTTTCTCCAGAGAGTTAGATTGGGGAAGATCTTTATTGGACACTGTGCTTATCAGAACTCTCTTGGTTGCAGGCAGTAGAAATTCAGCACAAACTAGATGAGGCCAAGAGAGGATTTGTATAAAAGATAACTGAGAAGAGAGTGGTGGGTTGGGATTGAGAGATCGCGCCCTGAGTCAAATTCCTAGGCCACCGAGAACTTTTTATTTCCTGTCTCTGTCTCTTTACTTGTTGGCTTCATTTTCCTTTACAATGCCCAATTTCTTCCACATGGTGGGAAATACAGCCACAGGCACTGCTAGACTCATTCTCCCAGTTTGGCCTCCACTAAGACGGGACTATTTTGCCTCAGCTGAAAACCTTTAGGAAGGATTCTGATTATCCCTGTTTGTACAATGCGTTCCCTGCCCCCCATGGCCAGGTGTTTGGGTATTAGGGTACTAAGATTGGCAATTCCCTCTAGTACTATGAGGTTGGAGTTGAGAATGCAACACTTCTTCCAAAAAAGGGGGGTGCAGGTGAAACAAAGGATGTCAAAAACTGCCACTTGCTCCTGTTAGGTGCGATGAGATATAGTATAAGTACTGTCTTGGCTGGAAGACTGTGCAGTGAACAACTTGTACAACTATTGTACAAGTGGCCTTGCATTCCCAGATCGCTATCTCTGCCTCAGCAAGGGATCCCAGAGCACATTTTGTGGTAAATAATTTGTGTTTAGAAATGAAACCCCAGCCGGGCTCGGTGGCTCAGCCTGTAATCCCACACCTTTAGGAAGCTGAGGTGAGTGGATTGCCTGAGCCCGCGGGTTCAAGACCCACCTGGGCAGCGAGACCTCACCTCTACAATAAATAAAAAAATCAGCCGGGCGTG
>NW_007249757.1:916157-923026 GCF_000164805.1 Carlito syrichta | reverse complement strand
AAAAAAAAAAAAAAAAGAAAGAAATGAAACCCTCACCCAAACTGGGACTAACATCCAACTAGGTAGACTATCAGAAAGGGGGTTAGCCAGAGAGAATATGAAGTTACAGTGTGGAAACTGAACTAGAGGAACAGAGCTCAAAGCACAGGTAGATTCTAGATTGGCTATGTTAGGTGGGAAAGCCCAGCCCTTGCTGCATTTTAGAGGAATCCCATGGACTGGTGTGGGCAGGGAAGGAACTCTATGGGTACCCATGGGACTGTGATAAGAACTCAATACTGGCCAGGCATGGTGACTCAAGCCTGTAATCAGCACTTTAGGAGGCCTAGGTGAGATAATTACCTGAGCCCACGGGTTCGAGAACAGCCTGAGCAACTTGGTGAGACCTCATCTCTACAATAAATCAAAAAATTAGCCGGGTGTGGTAGTGCACGCCTGTAGTTCCAGCTGCTTTGGAAGACTGAGGCGGAAGGATCACCTGAGCCCAGCAGGTCGAGGCTGCAGTGGCTGTTAGCATGCCACTACACACCAGCCTGGGCAATGGAGTGAGACTCCAATTCAAAAAAAAAAAAGAACTCAGTACCTTCCACTGAGAGCAGCACAAACAGAAATGGCACGCAAAGCCCACTGGCCATGGCTAGATGCTATCCCAGGGAGGTTGATCTAGAGTGAGGAACAGCTCTGGTGGCTAGATATGACTCCAGTGGCAGCAGTAGCCATAACAGCAGTGACAGCAACACAGAATCCCCTAGAAATGGTGACAAATTCCCTGCTCTGTCATCTGCCTTCTAAGCAGAACTGCCCCAGGAAAATAAAGAGGAAGCTTCCACTGGTTAATAGAACCCCTGGTGCTCATTTATAAGTGAGATTTTGTAATCTCCTCAGTGGCTTGCAAAGGGTCTCCCTAAATTTCCTTTCAACAGTGCACTTTTCCTTTCACTTAGATGTGTAGGGAGAGGACAAGGCTGCTTGAGAATGCTTTCCAGGTCAGATAGTTGGCTGCCTCTTCCCTTTAGCTAAATAAAGGACACTATTTTCAAAGGACGAGGAGGCGAGTCCATCTGGTCTCTCTGATTGCACCGGTCAGGGGAATTCTAGCCAAGTCCCAAGCTTTAGCTACGTGGACAGTCAGCTC
Organism: Carlito syrichta; assembly: GCF_000164805.1. Classification (NCBI taxonomy): domain Eukaryota; kingdom Metazoa; phylum Chordata; class Mammalia; order Primates; family Tarsiidae; genus Carlito; species Carlito syrichta. Next base: position 921,891 of record NW_007249757.1, on the reverse strand, counting down.
ATACCACCCAGAATCTACATCTGGCTGCCAAATGCACCTTGCTCTGGCCACCCACATATACTGGATCCAATGAGCAAAGGCCTCAGCATTCTCCTGGCTGAACAAAGAGGGTGCTTGCCACAAGCAGGGCTATTGTTCAATTGGCATTGGCATCAAAGGCCCTGGCCAGCTCCCCTTTGTCTGTCAGCTGCTATTCAGAAGGAAAAGAGAAGAAAAGCAAACCAATAGGTTTCTTGGAAAGAATCATCTGTTGACGTGGGACGTTCACTGTAGCACCGAGCTAACGTGATTCTAATAACAACTTGTAAAGCTATTTAACATGGAGAACCTTACCAACACATATTCCAAAATGTCACAGTGCCTGGTTATAACCAGCATGCTGTTTCCCAGATTTAGAGCTTTTGAGATTTGAGTCATCTCTGTTTACATGTAACAAGGTCTGTGTACAGCGTCTTGGGGCAGGTTATCACATAGATGTTAACCTTTTAACCTGACATCACCAGCATTTAGAACACATCGTCTTGTCTTCACACATGCAAGAGTCTTTCTCCATACTTCACACATGCAAGAGTCTTTCTCCATAAAGCCCATTTTTTCTTCACCTCATCCTGTGCCCATCTCATGCCACCCAGGAATAGATTCTCGGCACCTTTGCATATAACACAGTTTTTTTCTGAATCATTCACCTGCCCTGCTTTCTGAGGGGTAAGGTGGGCACAGCCCTCTCTGGCAGTCAGTAGTATTTTGGATTATTTGGTGGGTCAAAATGTTATTTGTATTATGAAGTAGTTCTGACATGTAGAATAGATAGTAAATAAAATGCACTCACAGTTTCTACCTCCAGGTTAAAAAAAAAAAAAAGAGAGAGACATACTACCGATGTCCTGGGTATTCTTTTTTAATGAATTTCTTCCTCCCCACCCCCAGGGGTCGCCATTCTGCCCGGTGTTTTTCATGCCTACACAACGTTTTTGTACTTTTACTACTACATGGATCCACACACAACTCTCATTCTGTGGTCTAAAATTCATGTGAATGGCATTAAACTATGTAGACTTCTGCAACTGGCAATATTATGCTTTGAGGTCGAATATGGAATGTTAGTTCGGCTGCTTATACTGCTGTATGGTGTATTTCCTTGTCCGAGTACACCATGATCCATTTACCCCTTCTTTAGGGTTTTTGGCGTTATGAACACTACTGTAGTGAGTATTCTTAAGCAGGTTAGTGTTAGGTTAGCATTTTGTTTCTAACTTTTTGGGGGGAATTGCTGGTGTGTTGTGATAACAGAAAGCAGACAGTCTTTTAGTCAGTTTCTTTTTGTTTGTAAATTTCTAGAGACAATGTACCCTTTGTAAAAATGCGCAGTGAGGGCCCTGCCCAGCATAGCTCTTAGTTCTCCACTGTTCTCCTGGGCCATCTTTGTGTCTATTTCCTGATATGTACCTGATGTCTTCAACGTCTGTGTCCTGAGCTCAGTTAACCTGTCATCCTTGACTCCTTGGACCAGTTTTCTCTCACACTGAGCTCTGGGTCCCTTGCCCCTTTTATTATACAATTTCCAGCTATTCTAGGTGAAAACCTCACAGTCTTGCCCCAGATCCTGTTCCTGTGGCTTAGATGCTCTTGGCAAGCCTCCCTGCTGAATTCCTCAGGCCCTAAGAATAGAGATAAGAAGGGGAGATGTATAGAGTTTTCTCTGAATCCCCATCAACCCTCACAGTGATTGGTGCAGAGAAAATGCTCAGTGATTGAATGATTTACTGAATAAAAGGGAAGCATAAAAATGGAATTTGATGGATGTGGTATGCGGTCGGGGTTACATAAGATCCTTCTAACAATACAAGTAGATTGACTCTCATCAAATAGAGACTCTTTTATGGAAACACTATGGCACATAAACCAAGTTATTTAAGAGGGCATAATAAATTTGATGTTTCCTTTCACCTGACTGCATTCCTGAAGAATATTCAATGTTCAACACCCACACATACATACACACTCAGAGGCATACGCACCAACACTTCCATTTCCTGAAAAGATTCAGTGATAATCTATTTTAGGCATTGCTAAGCAATTTAAATAGAAGGATACCAAGTTGTCTTTTTTAGTAAACTTTTATTGAAATATAACAAGCACAGAGTGCACAAATCATGAGTATACAGCTCAATGAATATTCACAGACTAAACTCGTCTGGTAATCCCGTCTCATATCAAGAAACAGAACATACCAGCTCTGCAAAGCCCCATGTGTGGCTCCATTTCAGTCACTACATACTACTACTTTGAGTTCTAACATTAAAGATTAGTTGTGCCTGATTTTGAACTTGAAGCAAATGGAATCATACCTATATATTCTTTTGTGTCTGGCTACTTTGCACAACAATACGTTTGTGAGATGCATCCAAGCCATTGTCTGTAGCGTAACTCATTCATTTTTATTCCTATAGGCATTCCATCATGTGAATGTATGACAATTTGTTCATTTTGCTGTTGTGGGCATTTGGGTTGTTTCCAGTTTTTAACTATAACAATTAGTACTGCAATAAACATTCCTGTGTATGTCGTTTGGGTGCACATGTGCACACACCCTTTTTAGGTATAAGCCTAGGAGTAGAATTGCTATTCAGCTGTTAAACCTGTTCAGCTTTAATAGATATTACCAAACAGTACATATACCATTTTATATTTGTGTTAGCAGTGTGGTAGTTTCAGCTTTTTCTAACCAACACTTGATGACTGGGACACACGTTGGACATTTTGTGCTCTGTCTTCTAAGTTGTAGCTCCTTTGAAAATGCAAATTATTTTTTCTTCTGATTCTACTTTTCTGATCTTTCTCCATTTCTTTTTCTGATTCCTTTTCCTTTGCCCATTTTTGCTTGTTTTCTTGAAGGTTCCATCTTTTTCCTTCTTCCTTATTATTCTACATATATGCTATTCATTCAGCAAATACCAAGTTCCTACTATGCACTAGGAATATTTATTCATTCAGCAAATATCAAGTTCCTACTATGCACTAGGTATTATGTTAGGTGATGAGCAGAATAGACATGGACCCTGTCCTTACAGTCTAGTGAGGATGTAAGTATTTAACAGGAACACATCATAAGTGGCTGTATAATTACACATAACAATCATTGTTGTGAAGGAAAAGAAATGGGTACCATGAATGTAGCTTGAGGACTTCATCTGAATGGAGAAGTTTGGAAAATTTTCCTTCCAGGAATCTGAGGAGGAAAGTTGAGTAGAAGGCAAAGGAATGGTGTTAGGGAGATAAAGAATCAGCATATGTGACGGCTCAGAGAGGGGAAAGTGCTTGGAACTGAGAAATAAAAAGAAAACCCTAAGAACCCCAACTAACTGGACCATCTCTTGGCCAAGAGGATTCCAGGGAAACCTTAAAAACTGAGTTCCCAGTCATGACCAGAGGGAGGTCAGATCCCCTCATTATATTCCCCTCCCTCACTAACTACAATTAGACTTTCTTTTCTAATAGTTAAACAGAAACTACCCTTCCAAAAAATTTGCTCCACCACTGATTTACCCAACAACTGACCAGCATTCTTTTCTGACAAGAGACCACTGACCATGGAGTGGTTTTGGCCAGTTTAGAAAGGCTGCACACTAAATGTCCTCACGTCTTCTGCTTCACCTTTTGACATGTAGGGTTTAATTGTAATACATTTTAATGTTAAGTTTTCACCTGAAGTGAACCTGGGATGTATGTAACATACATGTTAGCTTACTATGCATGCGCGCACCCCCCCATAAGTATTCATAGTTCCTCCTATAACCTGTTGACTATGTATACTTTTTTTTTTTTATAGGTGGAGTCTCGTTCTGTTGCCCAGGCTGGAGTGCTGTCACTCACCGCCACCCCAGCGTTGACCTGCTGGGCTCGGGCGATCCTTCTGCCTCAGCCTTCCAAGTAGCTGGAACTATAGGTATGCGCTTCCGTGCCTGGCTAATTTTTTATTTATTGTAGAGACGAGGTCTCGCCAAGTTGCCTGGGCTGGTCTCGAACCCATGGGCTTAAGCAATCCACCCACCTTGGCCTCTCAAAGTGCTGGGATTACAGGCTGAGCCACCAAGCCCGGCCAACTATGTATACTTCATGAATCCATTCAACATAAATTCCTGTCTCATCTTTCCTCCTTCTAAGTGCCTGCTTTTCCATGTAGCTGGAGGCTCCATGTCCCACCCATGAGTTTTAACACCCCCTTTACAAATAAACTCTCTTTTCTAAATTTATAGGTTTTGTGATTGGGGGGGGGGGGTCAAAAGTACCTTCAGAGACCATGGGAAGGCCAGTGCCAAAGTTGGAGGGAACAAAGTTGCTGAGAGTCTAGAGGAGAGGGCAGCAGATAGAACACTGGGGAGCTTGTAGGCTACATTAAGCATTTTGTATTTTGTTGCAAGTGCAATGGGAAACCTTTGAAAGGATATAGAGTAGGGTGTTCATCTGACCTAATGAGCTTTGTTGGATCTAGCTGACTGTGGCAGAAAGGATGGGACAGAAGTGAGAGAGGAAGCAGGGAGACCAGTTAGAATTATTGCAATAATGCAAAGAAGAGGGAATAATGACTAGGAGCTGGGCAGTGAGGTGGGGGTGGAGCCAGGTGGACACAGGTGAGAGAAAATTGGGAGGGCAGAATGGGCAAGTTCTGGTTCACCATTGGAGGTGTGGGTGAGAGGGTGAGGGAGGAGGAGTTGTTAGAACTAGTTCCCAGATTCATGATTTGAGAAATTGAATGAATAAAGGAGCTATTCCTTTTGTTGGAAGAGATTGGAGATGGTACAAATTTGGATATGAAGAGGATAATAAGTTTTAAGCATGTGACATTGTGCCATGCTTCTAACCTATGTAAGGGGATGTGCTGGATGAACAGTCTGGTGTTGAGATAATGTGTTATCCCATTTCATTCTCAGCAATTTGGTTTGCCTCAGGACTCTCCACTCATCGATGGTGAAGCAGCCCATGGCTTCAGGGAAGAACAGACAACTGAGAATGGGAATGTTGAGAAGTAGCCTTGCTTTCAAAATAGACTAACTTAAAAAATATTGAAGAAAAAACATTTTCATTTGAAAAGGACAGATTTTGTGGCGAGAAGGAAGGAGATAGGATTTCCAAGGAGATAAAACTTGGAGGACCAAGCACAGAGTTTCTACTGTAAGCTTCAGAGGAGACAGGATGAAATACATGATGTCAAGGCAGCCCCACACCACACAGGCAGGAAATAGGGTATTCCAGGCTGAGGGTAAGAGCCTGAAATGAGAGGGAAGAGAGAGAAGCCTTAGAAGGAGTGCAGAGCCAGCGGGAAATAAAGAGAGAGGGATAGAAAGAAAATACTGCATGATTTCACAGAAACCAGTGAAGGGAAAGTATTTTAAGAAGGAGTGAATGATTAACCTCATCAAATGCTACTGAGAGATCGAGGAAAAAGAGAAATAGAACATTTCCTTTGGACTCAACAAGATGGAGGTCACCGGTGGCCTTAACGTGAGTAACTTCAGTGCGGCGGTAGGAGCAGAGAAGAGAGTAAAGTGAATTGAAGAGTAAATGGAGCTGAGAAAATAGAGGCAGCTTTGGTCAGAAATTAATTATAAAAACTTGGATTTGTAAGGGGACAAGAAAGAGCGTTCTTTGGAAGAGGATTTGAGATCAGGAGAGAGTCTTCTTTTTTTTTTTTTTGAGTTGGAGTCTCACTCTGTCACCCAGACTGGAGTGCAGT
>NW_007249757.1:913965-915930 GCF_000164805.1 Carlito syrichta | reverse complement strand
CCCAGGCGGGTCTCGAACCCGCGGGCTCAGGCAATTCACTCACCTCAGCCTCCCAAAGGCGCAGGATTACAGGCTGAGCCACCGAGCCCGGCTGAGAGAGTCTTCTAAGGATGCAACTTTTAAAAGTATACTTGAGTTTGGATCAATAGGTTGAATGTAGAAGCCAAGTCCCTGAAAAGGCAGGAGATGGGTTCCATTCATATCTTGGCTGCTTTAGTGGCCATGAGCACCAGCTGCTTAGAACTGCTGTGGGGGGTATAATTGACTGATAATTCCCAGCTTCTGTCCTTCTGGACTGCCCTTCTGGCCCCCACGTCCTTGCTGAGACCAAACTTCCCTCAGGCTTTTCCCAATAAATGACTATGTGTGGCAGGCCCATTCCTATGGCAATTTTGGCATGAGGACTCCCCATAGTTCTGAACAAATCTGTCTTGGAACTGTGCTGCAGTCTGAGAGTCTTTCTGTCCAATATTCCTTCCCCTTGACCTTCACAGGTGCCAGACATGTTTATGGTCTGAAAGCTCTCTCTGCTTTCTCTGCCTCCCTTCTTTTTATCGTCCAAAGGCATTTCCCATAAACCTCTTCCATGTCTAATTCTGTCTTTGTGTCTGCTTCTAAAAGGACCCAAATGGACACAGCTACTGACCCTAAGTCATTCTATGTCTATAGATTACTCTCTTCTGGACATCAGACTTGTATTTTTAACTTCCTCTTGGATAACTTCAACTGGAATATTGCAGTGTTCCCTCATCATTATTCTCTCCCTCTTCCACTAAGTACATTGTCCACATTGCTATCAGAGTGTATCTTTAAAAATACACATTTGCGGCTGGGCGCAGTGGCTCAAGCCTGTAATCCAGCACTTTGGGAAGCTGAGGAGAGAGGATTGCTTGAGCCCACGGGTTCGAGATCAGCCTGGGCAATATGGTGAGACCTCGTCTCTACAACAAATCAAAAAATTATCTGGACATGGTAACATGCACCTGTAGTTCCAGCTACTTGGAAGGCTGAGGTGGAAGGATTGCCAGAACCCAGCAGGTCGACGCTGGGGTGACTGTGAGCATGCCACTGTACTCCAGCATGGGCGATGGAGTGAGACTCCAACTCAAAAAAAAAAAAAAAAATACAAATTTGTTCATATAGTCTTTTAAAATTGAACCAGTCCCATTACTTGCCTGCTTTACATTGTATGGTGGCTTCCCTTCGTGTCTAGAATAAAATGGAAACTCCTCACCATGGCCTAGGAGGCCTTAAGTGAGCTAACTCCTGCCTGCCTCTCTGAAACCTACTATACCTCCCATGTTGTTTCTCAATCATGCACAGCTTGTTTCCCCTGTAGTTTCTGGAATACTCTTTCTCCAGATGTTCAAATGGCATGTCCCTCACTTCATTCAAGTTTCTGCTCCAATGTCACCTCCTTAGAGAGGCCTTTCTTGATCACTGTATCTAAACCCCACTCATTGTTAATTTTTATCCCCTTACTCCACATCTTTTTCTTGGCATTTGTCATTAGGCTGGTCTAAAGGTAGTGAGTATCTCATTTGATTGTTCTAGTGAGTTACAGATCAAACTCCTTGTTCTTGTCTTTTCCCTCTTCTCACTACGGTGCTTGACTAGTCAAAAACATTATATCACTTATTTGGGCCCAATAAATGTGTAAATTAAAGAATATAGTTGGCCAGGCACAGTGGCTCAGCCTGTAATCCTAGCACTTTAGGAAGCTGAGGCAAGAGGATTGCCTGAGTCTCGGGGTTTGAGACTAGCCTGGGCAACTTGGTGAGACCTCCTCTCTATGATAAATCAAAAAAGAATCAGCTGGGGTGTGACAGTGTGCACCTGTAGTTATGGGTACTTGAAAGGCTGAAGTGAAAGGATTGCTGGAGCCCAGCCAATAGACACTCAGGTGACTGTGAATGTGCTACTGCCACTCTAGCCTGGGCAATGGAGTGAGACTCCAACTCAAAA
>NW_007249757.1:877662-913945 GCF_000164805.1 Carlito syrichta | reverse complement strand
AAAAAAAAAAAAAAAAAAAGAATATAATTCTTTGCCAGGCACACTGACTGACTCCTGTAATCCTAGCACTTTGGGAGGCTGAGGCAGGAGGATTGCTTGAGCCCAGGAGTTTGAGACCAACCTGGGCAATATAGTGAGACCCCGTCTTTACCAAAAAAAGTAAAAAACAAAAACAAATAAAGCTGGGCACGGTGACTCACGCCTGTAATCCCAGCCCTTTGGGAGGTGGGAGGTGAGAGGATTGCCTGAGCCTAGGTGTTCAAGACCAGCCTGGGCAACTTGGCAAGATCTTGTCTCTTTATAAATTAAAAAAAAAAAATTAACCAGGCATGGTGGTGCATGCCTGTGGTTCCAGCTATTTGGAAAGCTGAGGCAGAAGGATTGCCTGAGCCCAGCTGGTCAAGGCTGCAGTGGCCGTGAGTGTGCTACTGCACTCCAGCCTGGGTGACACAGTGAGACTCTGACTCAAAAAAAAATTTTTTTTTCTAGGCGCTCTCTGTTATATCTTAAGCTTCCTAAGTAGTGAATGTGAATGGGATTTGGCAGTTTTGTGAAGAGAAGGAAAAATCCCCAGGTAGCAGTAGCTTTTGGTTGTGGCAAAAGTGGCAAGATCCTCTCACAGGGGTAAAAGCTTTCTGCTACATAAAGAAAGCATTGAAACAAGAGTGTGACTTGGCTTTAGTCCATCAAGTAGTTCTATGACCTTGGACAAGTCACTTGGGTCCAGGATGACAAGTAGATTTTATCTTTCATGACATCTTCTATTAATTGATAGTGGCTGCCCGGAGGTCAGCTGAGGACAGGATTCTGAGGCTCAGACTAAACTTCTTGGGAAAGAATGCTTCGATTAATTTGTGATATCTGTGCTAGGCACCACCAGGAGAATTGGGCTGGATATTCTGACTCCCTCTAAGACTCCATTTTCTCCTCACTCAAAAGTGGATACAAATAACAGCTCTCTCAGTCCAACATGGACCCTTATGAAGCTCAAATGGAGTAGGCTGAGAAAATGCTATCGAAGTCCACCACAACAATAAGATATTATTAAAGATTTATCTTCTTAGTTGGGTTGAGGTTAATATAATGGGTTTGTGTGTGTGTGCGTGTGTGTGCATGTGCCTGCCTCTGTGTATGTATTTTTCCACAGGGAAAAAGAGAAGCACAGGTCAATGTTTTCCACGTAGCTGGGTTTAGGAAAATGCTCAGTTGTGCCAAGCTCAGGATGTGGAAATGCTGTCATGATAACGATTAAACCAGTTGATGAGTTTTAAAAAAAATCTTCAGTTTGGCTTTTTTTCCTCATAGAGTCAATTTGTTACATGTGTGTATGGACACATTTAATCTCTATATATCTCTATATATTTACAATGGCCTCTTTACAAGTCATTTTGAATTTTTATAAGGCTCAGTTTCTGTTGTTTTTGAGGGCTTTGGGAGGAAAAGTACAATTTTTCCTCTTTTATAGACCACTTATAGTCTGACCAAATTTACTCTTTCTCTTTACCCGACTGTCTTTCTTGGCTTTTCCCCTCTCTGCAAATGCTCAGGCACCTCAGTGAATCTGCTATTATTGATTCAGGAAAAGGCTTTGATTCTGCAAACCACAAGCTGTTACTCATGAAACTATGACAACTTGGTATTAGCTGCAAATCAATGAACTTTTTAAATGCAGTCAAAGCAACAAAACTCGCTTACTGCTAAACCTTGATAAGCCCACCCTGAAACAGCCAAACCTTTATCTTAACAGCCATGTGATCTTTCCTGCTTTGATAGCCCCTTTACTGCATTGATAAGGATTACACATCTCATAGGAGCTGTTGCCCTCTCTGGAAACATTTCTAAAGTGGATGCAGGAGGAAAGAAGTCTCTTTCTGTGGGTGGGCTGTGACTGGTCAGCATTCTCAAGTAAACCTATTCTCAGCCTCCCTCCTTTTCACTCCAGCTGTTCTTTAGAGACCCAATAGAAAATGGAAACAAGTCAAGGAAGAGTTTAAGCTGGGATGAAGTGCTCTTGGCATGATTCAGTGGGAGGGCATTTTGATCATTCTTCTGCGCTATTCTACAGAAACAGCCTTGCTTCATAGAAGAAATACTCCCGTCTCTCTTCCTCTCTCTTAGTCCTAAGTCCATAAAATGTATATAACTGGGTCACTTAGACATCTGGTGTTTGTCCTTATTGCTGTGACTATTTATGTGGGCCATTTTCACCTGGAGTTTGGTTGCAGATGAGTTTGGTATAATTTTGGAGAGCAAGGGGGAGAGCTATCCTAGGGAGACTCTTTGAAGGGGTATATGCAGATCAGTGCTGATCTACTGCCACCCATGCCTCATCAGCCAGCAGTTGGGTTGTTCTGAAGGTCACCGATAACTGTGTGTGAAACTGACCTTCCGCCTGCATCTCCAATTTCCACTTAGTCAGGTATTATCAGAGGGACCAGAACTTTGTATTTCTTTGCCCTCCTCTTTATCCTCTTCCTTTTCTTCTCCTCTCCTTCTTCCTTGTTTTGCACAGTCCTTGCGCCCCATTTCACCTCCTCTGGTCTCACCTTTCACTTTGGCTGTTGCTGCAGCAACCAGCACAGGGCAGGTGAAACCTGAGAGCCCAGGCTCAGCGGTCCTGCCAAGCTTTCACTTTCTGTCCTGGACTTTTCTAAGGTCACGGCATTGGGGTGCCTGCAGAATCCCTCCGATACTCATGCACCTGCCTCCTGAAAGTGAGTGAGAGAGTGTTATCATCCTAGGGTGCAAACTTTGTCCAATGTGGAAGGGGAGAAGGTAAATAAACACTCCCTTTATTCATTACTAATAACTTTATCCATCTTTCCTAGGATGATTCGTTTTGGGGGGGTCCTCAATCATTGTTTTAAATTAATTAATTTTATTTATTCACTTATTTTATTTTAGAGTTGTGGGATACAAGTGAGGGTTTACTACATAAGTGTGTTGCATGCCAGTAAAGTTTGGGCTTCTAGCTGGCCATCTCTTCCCCTGATAGTGGACCTGGTAACCAGTGCACTGTCACATGCTCTCCCTCCCTCTCTCTGTCTCCTGGTAGTGTCCAATGTCTGCCAATACAACCTTTGTGCTCATGTGATCAGTGCTCAGGGCCTGCTCAGTTTTTTTGTTTCTGTGATAGTTCCCTTAGCATGATGGTCTCCAGCTGCATCCATGTTGCTGCAAAGGCCATGATTTTGTTCTTCTTTATGGCTGCATAATATTCCATCAATCATGTATATGTACTACATTTTCTTTATCCAGTCCACTTTCAATAGGCATCTGCTATGGATGATTCTAAGATGCATTCTATGTGGCTTCTCAGAGATCCTGGTAGGGTCAAGCCTCAGTTTCCCACAGTGGTGAGGAATTCAAGGCTTCACTGTCACATTGGCTTTGCTTCTTCTCAGGCCACTCCTACTCCTATCCCTGGAATCACCTCTCAAATTAGCTGCCTTAACACAAACTCTTGTCTCAGATTCTGCAGGGGAAATCCAACACAGAATGATCTAGAAATCAGAGCCTCAGAATGGATTCTGGAACTGGATTTACCCTCTGGTCAGAGAGCAACAGATCAGAGAGCAACAGAGACTTCACTACTGGGGGCAAATAGGATAATAACCCTTAGACACTAGCAGCACTATGGTTACTAGACTCTCATGGGTGAGGGGCGGGGAAGTGGCCCAAGAGACAGATAGAGGGTGAAGCATTGACTTTACAATAGCTATGACATTTGAATAATATGGAGATATTGATAATTATAAGGATTGTAGGGCTGCTTTTTGTTTTTGTTTTTGAGTTGGAGTCTCTCTCTGTCACTCAGGCTGGAGTGCCTTGGCATGCTCACGGCTACACCAGCATCAACCTGTTGGGCTCTGGTGATCCTTCAGCCTCACTCAGCCTTCCAAGTAGCTGGAACTACAGGCGCGCGCTACCACGCCCAGCTGGTTTTTGATTTACTATAGAGACGAGGTCTCACCAAGTTGCCCGGGCTGATCTCGAACCCACGGGCTCAGGCAATTCATTTGCCTCTGCCTCCCAAAGTGCTGGGATTACAGGCTGAGCCACTGAATCCAGCCTGTAGGGTTGTTAACTGCCTTAGGAGTTGTTGTAGATTTGTTGTGTCACCTTAGATAAGCTGGAACTACACTTCCCAAGATTCCCTTTTCTGCATAGTCTAGGCCACATGATCTTGTATGCGCTTTAGAAGACAGCCATAGTTGTTTTACACTCAGAAGATGAGCAAGGTGCTAGGCACTGTTGCAGCCCATGCCCCTGGTTGCTGATCTGCCAGCTCACCTGGCGGATGTGAAGCAGCTGCTGGCATCAGCTTTTCCAGCTCCCACTAGATTTCCCCCTTCAGCTTCTCTGACTCCTAGGCCAGACTTTCTCCCCGGCTGAATTCATTCTTTGCACTGGATGCCAAAGCAATAGCTGTCCACAGACAGTATGACCAACTCTCAAAATGATGTAAAGTTGAATCCCTGTAATAAATCTCATATTCTAGATTATTTCTAGGAGTTCTATTCTTCTGATCAAACCCTGACTGATACAGAAGTGTTGAAAATAAAAAAGTGCAGGCTCAGTTCAGCTAACAGTCAACTCAGGCACACTGTGAAAGTCGAAAAGGCTGTCTTTAAAGAGATTCATCTCCTGCAGCTGCAGAGCAGGCACTGCTGAAATCCAGGCTCAGGAATCAATCTTAAGGATAGCAAAGCTATAAAGGAATCAGAAAGCACAACCTCAGGAAGTCTTCTATACCAGGGCTCTGATAGGAGAAGAATGGGACTCTGAGTTCTGGCACTGGGACATTTCAATGGACAGGCCTGAGAATCTGGTAGTCCCTGAATTCTCCTGTCACCCCGGGGTGGCAGAAGCAGAATTTACCATTTGCTAGGAGAAGTCAGTCTTTCCTCTCTTGGAAACCTGAATAGTTACACAGGATGATGTTTATCTTTCTCAAGGCCTTGTTGCTTATTGCCTCCTGACCAAGAGTTACAATCAGCTCAGCCCACTGAGTCAATACAGTCATGACTCTGGGAGAAAATAGCATACTCTCAACCTCTAACTGCCAGATCTGACTGATATGAACTGGGGGACATTGAGGGAAAACATGTAGGGGAATAGATTCTGAGAAATATATTGGTAATTGGACATCAGCATCTTTGAAAAGCTCAGAGGAAAGGGGGTGCATACTTCATCAACAAGGATACCTGCATAATGAATATTTGTATATATAACCCTGAATTGTACCCCACATCTTCCAAATTAAAAATTTAAAATAAAATAAATAAATAAAAGCAAAAAAGAAAGAAAGAAAGAAAAGCTCAAAGAAGCGCCGAATAGTTTCCTCAGATGTATCTTTCAGTTCACTTTTTCCCCTCCAATGTCTAGTCTGCTGTCCAACCCACCCTCTCCTTATTTTTATTTCTCAATTAAAAAAAATATAGCATGGATTGTATTTTTAATTTTCAAACTTCTATGTGGCTAGGCTTTTGCAGAATTTTCTTTTTTTCATACTATTCAGTCTTATCTAATGAATTCTATTCCTTTATGTTCAAAAATTAAAACCTAGTTATTTTAAGGATTTTTTTTAGATTAACCCACTATCTAAATTTCTTGAATGTGTACATGTTGTGGTCTGTTGCTTCTGTTATCTCTCTCTCTCATCAGGATTAATTTCCTCATGTGATTTGTAAAGAGAATGGCACTCTGAACAAGGTTGGCTTGTGGTATGTAATCAGAAAACAATTTTACTGTTACCCTTTTAAACTTTCTTAGTTGGATTAGTTTTTCTATCACCTTTGAATGGAAACTTGTGCAGCCCCCATGTTTTTTTATATTTGTGAGAAATAAAAAGTTTTATAATCTCTTTGCTTTGAAAACTCAGTATCCACTATGTATTCACCCAGTCCCATGTAATCATCAGCACTTCATTTTCTTTCAAAGGCAACATTTCACTCTTTTCCTACAGCAGATTATCCCAGAGAGGAAGTCTTGGTTGGGTTCTTTCCTTCTCCAGTTATTTTCCACCAGCCCAATAATTTTGGATCCCTGTGGAACTGCAGAAAACACGAGTAGAGGAGAACATTCCTAACTGATTAGTATTGCCATCAGGTGTTTCTGTGCTATCCGGGTCTGGCAAGTGTTTAAGATTTACTTGTTTCCTTGGGCATGATAGTTAATTTTATATGTCAACTTGACTCAGATAAGGAATGCCCAGATAACTGGCAAAACATTATTTTTGAGTGTGTCCATGAGAGTATTTCTGGAAAAGATTAGCATTTGAATTGGGAGACTGAGTAAAGAAGATCTGCCCTTCCCAGTATGGGTGGGCATCATCCAATCTGTTGAGGACCCGAAGAGAACAAAAAGATGAGGAAGGGTAAATTACCTCTCTCTCTTATTGAGCTGGGACATCCATCCTCTGCCCTCAGACGTTGACATTCCTGGTTTCTCAGGACTTTAGTCTCTGGGACTTGCACCCTCCCTCCCCACTCCCCAGTTCTCAGGACTTTATTCTCACACTGGGAGCTATAACATTGGCTTCCCTGGTTCTCAGACCTTGAACTTGGTTTGAATTATATTACTAGTTTTTCTAGTTCTCCAGCTTGCAGACAGCACATTGTGGCACTTCTCAACCAATTTCCATAATAAATCTCCTCTTCTATATCTATATCTACATCTATATCTATCTGTATCTATTTATCTAGATTGAGCTATCTATCTATCTATCTATCATCTATCTATCTATCTACCTACCTACCTATCTAATCTATCCATCCTATTGGTTCTGTTTCTCTGGAGAACCCTGACTAATACAGGTGTGTTGTTGGTTCTTCTGAGACTTCCATTCCCTTCTGTCTAATGTTCCCTTCATCTGAGTGATGCTCATGCCATTGGTTGTCTCATGCTCTTTTCATAGCTCTTAGAATCTGGTACTACCCTCAGTTTCTCTCTGCTGAAACCTACTCACACCCCTTGGTGAACCTTGTGTCAACTCTCTCTTGCACCTGGCCCACATCCAGTCCATGGAAAATGCACATGCATCTTTCGTCCTAACACATTACAGAGGGCAGGTGAACCTCCAAACAGCTGTCTTTCCTTTGGCTCACCTGTACATAGTCTACCAGACTACTTTTTAACCCATGAGATTTCTTAGGTGGAAGTGAGACACTAATCCCATTCTGTATGCCCTTGCCTTTAACCTGTTGACATAGCACACTAACAGTTCTCTCCAAAGAAATCTTCTGAAACCCAATACCCAAGTCTCCTCCTTGACGTGGGTAAAGGGTTTAAGAGTCATCTAACTAGTTCATGACCACTTCCTTTGAAATTTCTGCACGAGGGCTGCCTTACAACTTACTTGGGAATTTTGTACCTATTAATGTAGGATCTCAACCCCATTTAAAAAAAATTTACTGAGGGCCCATCTTGAGTGGAAATGGATTTTCTTTGTGTGACCCACATGCCCTGGGTTTCATAAATATCCCTACTAGATGATTCCATGTTTACTCTTCAGATTTCATGGGTTCCAAGCTAGTGTATATACTGAATTATCAGCAGGTGTTTCCTGCATTCTGTGTGTTGTTGTGAACATGGACTCTGCTCCTCCAGATGGTGCCACCTTGGGATTTTGATTTCTTTCAGGTGATTCTTTTACTACCTGAAACTCTGGACAGATACCTATCCCTCTAGCCAGCTGAAGATGTTGTTAGAGATTCTGATTCTTTTATCCAATTTCTCCACCAAAGTTTGCTTACTGGATTCCCTTGAAAAACATTATGGGCATTAGAGAGAGTGGTTTCATATACAAATGACAACAAATTTAACCTAAACTAGCTTAATCAGAAAACATAAGGGGGGATGTATGAGTTCATGTAATGATGAGAGTTAAGTTTGGCCTTAGGGGAGGCTTTCCCTGGGCACAAACAATGAAACCCCGCTATTACTTCCTCCTCCATGTCTCAGTTCAGCTTGCTCTGAATTGGCTCTGTTCTCAGGAGGACTCCTACTCTTGGTCCCAGGTTAGCACTCAGCTACTTCTAGTGGTTCTCAACTGGGGGTGATTTTGCCACTTTGGGTCATTTGGCAATGTCAGGAGACATTTTTGGTTGTCACAACTTTGAGGGAGGGATGGGACACTGATGGTGTCTACTGGGTAGAGGCCAGGGATGTTGCTAAATGTCCCTCAATGTGCAGGACAACCCCACAACAAAGACTGGTCCAGCATATAAGGTCGGTAGTGCTGAGACTGAGAAACCCTGTCCCAGGTCTTCTTCTATACCCAATAGAGAACAGAGAATCTATGTTCTGTAATTCCCTGAAAAAGTCTTGATTGAACCAGTTTGATAGGTCACAGTAACTTCTCAAAAGATATTTTATCTCCTTGGTAACTGAATCTCTGGTCTCTCTCCCCCAATTCCTTGTTATGTTTACACACTTAACTTCTTTGCTTAAATTCTCCTCCTCATTTTTTTTTTTTTGGGCCTGGAGGCCTTTAGTGGGTAGAGAAGGGAAGGTGTGGAATAAATACATTAAATCTTGCTTTTGTCATTTATGTGTACATTTGTTTTATGTGTTTGAGAGCATGTTATGCCTCCCTACATACAGATGATATTGGGTGCCACATTTTTTTCTTTTATATTGTATAATTGGCACTTTCCTGTGAAGCTAAAAACTATTTGCAATGTACATTTTGAAATTCTACATAAGCTCATCATAAAGATAATGTAAAATTAATCATTACCTATTTGTTCTCCTTGAATTTGTTATCTTTCATAGTACATTTATGGAACGCAAGAATGAAGTCTTTATATGATTATTTCTTATTTCTTGGACTAATGTAGGCCAGTATTTGCTTTTTGTGGGCTATAAGAACGAGTTTTCAAGAAGTTATTTCCAAATAACTTGAGACTGATTGTATATGAGTTACTTGGGAGTTGTGTTAAAAATGCAGTTATAGGGCCCTGACTCAGATCTACTGAGTCAGAATCTCCCCATGTTAGACCTGAATAAAAATCCTGTAATTATTCTGATGAATAGTTAGGTTTGGAAGAGCTGGCATGGTTGACCTAAAAGACTGGCTAGCTTGAGCTTTGCATAAATTCTCTTTAATAGATACGGTAGTGGTTATTAAGAAAACGGTGCTTTGGAAGTGTGGTACCCAAGTTGTAGTTGTAATGGATATTTTTCATTTATCATGGCCATGTAGCAACTGAATACTATCCTTTTCGTTGGAAGCTTCTCATTTTTTAAAACTTGGTTTGGGGAAAAAAAAACTACCCTGAATAGACCCTAAAAATATTCTATGCTTGTTTTCCTAGTGTCCACTGAAACTAGGTATTAGATCTTTGTGGGACCTCCAAAAATGTGAAGGCATACTCCCAGCAGGGCCTCCAGAATACTAGGTCAGGCCCACTGGGAGTGTGGGGTGTCTGGTGTGCGATCGGATGCCACATGAAAGATGCAAAGAATTGCACAGAAATTAGATTAGAAAATTTAGTTTATTCAAAAAATATATTCGAGAGAGAAAGAGCAGATTCACCTCCCCAAGGCAGGGAAGGGGGCCAAAGCTAGGAAGCCTGGCGACAGCCATAGCTCAAAGAGCGCATGGCCACACCAGAGTCTAGTAAGGCAATGGCAAAATGGCTGCTCTTGGTTGAGTCCTTCTAACCTTTCCCTTTGATGAAGGACAGTCATTAAGGTGATTGGGTGGTGGTCTGCTCTACATCATCATGAAGGGGCAGCTAAGTGCTGGTACTGACATCAGTAGATGGACAGCAGGTAGATGGGTGGGTTAGTCACATGATTGCTGCCATGGTGGTGGGCTAGATGGGAGACAAGGGGAGGGGTTTTTCCTGCAACAGACTTGTCAGAAGTTTCCAATCCACAATCTTCTTTAGCAAAAAAGGTGGTCTTATTATCATCTCTATGGATTCAGCCAGTCAAGGGGTGATCTTCGATCTTCTACTCTTGACAAGGAACCTGAAAAGTTTACTAGAGATTATTAAGTTAAACCATGAATTGAAAGGTTGGGCTGTCCCGGTCTTGCATTTAATGGAGATTTGCTGATGGGTAGGCTTCCAGCTTGGCCTATAGCGAAATGTCTGAACGCTTCCTAAAACCTGCCTATTGGAAATTTATCTATATCTAATCTGTGCTGGATTCAAAGCATATCAGGGGTAAAGTCCAAAAATGGTTATGCTGAGGCAAGAAAACTATGCTAAACTAAGTTTATTCTAGATTTCTATAGGAATCTCCTTTCTCTAGGGTTTAGGCATGTGATTTAGGCTCTGCCAATTGGTGGTATCCCTGTCAAACTCTGGCAAGGGGTGTGGTGATCGCTCAGTCCAGAAAGTTGCAGCAGTAGTGGCAAGGCAGTTGAAATTCCTCATCTTAAAGGGGCAGGTGGACCAATCCAAGTATCCAGAGCTCAGGACCAGTGCCAACAGTTTCCTCATCAGCTCAGTTCTGTGGTATAGCTTTGGGCATGGCTCCTGGAAGTTGAACCTCAAGCCTGGTTCTCCATCCTATGGTGACTCAGTGAGTTATTTGATATCCTTAAGATAACAAACAGACAACCCCACAAACAAACAAACAAACAAACAAATTCCCTCCTTTTCTGATTAAGCATGCAGAGTCAGCTTTTGGGTATAAGCTTTCAAAGATGGGTCTATTGCATTGTTTTTTTTTGTTTGTTTTTTAAGTTGGAATCTCACTCCATCACCCAGGCTGGAGTGCAGTGGCACACTCATGGCCACCCCAGCGTCGCCCTCATGGGCTCTGGTGATCCTTTCGACTTAGCCTTCCAAGTAGCCGGAGCTGCAGGTGCATGCTACCACATCCAGCTAATTTCTTTTTTTTTAATTGTAGAGACAAGGTCTCGCCAAATTGCTCGGGCTGGTCTTGAACCCATGGGCTCAAACAATTCACTCACCTCGGCCTCCCAAAGTGCTGGAATTATAGGCTGAGGCATCAAGCCAGGCCCTATCGCTCTGTTATCCTGTCAAACAGCAGACATGTATTTTGTATCCCAGTTGACAAAGATGACTTTCTATTCAGGAAGAAAGTGGTAAAGCCTGTGTTTTTGCCCTGAAGCAGAGGCTACTTCCCCTTTGCATGGCAATAAGCCACATGGTAACCTATAAATGAGAAAAATCTTTCCTTTAAAGAGAAACTAGGAATATGTTTGAATGCCTGGAGAAGTTCTCATTTAAGACCTTATAATTTCCCATCGTAGAACCAGAGGTGAGCACTTTGGAGAAGAAAATAAGACTTCTGTGACATGAAATGGCCTCCAGGGAGTCACTTCTGCAGTTTCTTTGGAAGCACACAGCTCCCTGATAAGGCCACCAGGATGAAATAGCTAAAAAATTGTAGCCTTAGATTACAGCATGCATTAACTTGATGGATGGAGCTTTGTAGTATTGTCCATTTGAACATTGACAGATTCTTGCCCAAATCAATCATTTCTTTTTGGCACAGTTGAATTTGAATTGCTCTTTTTTATAGTGATTAGCTGACAGTTTGAGCTGGGTCTTAAGGCTCTTGGTGTTGTAAAGCTTCCCTACCAGTATACTCATCCATCTTCTTATTAACGATGGTGAGAGGACAGGCACCCCGTGCATCTATAGTAGAAACTGAGTTGACTCATATGTACAAGTTAAAATGAAGTAAGACTCAGAGTCCTGTTTAAAAATGGAATTTTGTCTGATTTAAGATCCCTAGCCATTCTGATTCTGGCAGTGGGATTATAATATAGGTTTAGGCAATGTTAATCATCTGGGATTTTGGCCAAGATCACCAAATTTAGTGCAAAGGTAGTCTCTGTCCACAGAATCAAAGGCTGATGATAGACTAATACATGTGTTACAAAGTCTTACATTGTACATAGCTAACTCTTCAAGAAGATGTATCGCATGCAACAAGCGGAATTGTACTTGTGAATAAGTTGAGCCTAAAACATTTTTGCTCCTCCTATAAGATGCTTGATGGAGAGGACCAGCTCTGTGGCTTGCTGAAGACTGCATGAAACTCTGAGAAGAACTCCAGCAAGTAAGAGTCTATAATCTTTGAGGGATGATAGAAAGCTCTTTTTTAAGATCGTGTAAGTTCTGTGCTCAATCTGAGGGAATCTATTATCTGAAGAGTCATTTTGTGTGGAAGTTTCAGTAAGGAAACTTACCGAAGTAGGGTAAACATCTACACTTTGTCTTAAAGATGATGAAATGTGTTGTGGTAGATGAGTTTCCTATACCCACCTATAGAGAATTCTGAGGTCTCTGAAACATGGAGAGGTCATCTTTGGATTGTAAATGCCGAACGACTAACTCAGGTGTCAGTAGATATTTGTTTTTCTACAACTCCTTATGGAAGTTGTGTTATAGGCAGCTATATTACCAAATCTATTGCAGCTAGATTCAAATTCCATTACAAGTAAATTTTTGGCAAATGAAATTGTTTATGAGAGGCTCTGAACTTGACAAATTTCTATGTAACTTCCTGTATGTTTCAGTTGTGCTGCCAATTCCCTAATTTTCATGTCAAGTTTTCATGTTTTCTTCCCTGGCATTCAAATTAAGAGGCCAAGTCACCATTCTCCTGGTGGCTCAGATGCGTTGGATGACAATCAAGAATATGTTTAATCTGCCTCTAATAATGAGTGATCAGGGATTGTTTATTTTTGTTGTTGTACTGTTTGAATCCATTGGCTCCCCAGAATGTTATATATGAAAACTTAAAATCTGGAACTTATTTTGAAGACATGGGTGTTTACTCATAGAAAGATAGGATGGCAGATAGGTTGGGGGTTAGTACTAGATGCTTATTCAGGGCAAGAACAGACAGTCACAGTTCAGGCAAACTTTTTTTTTTTTTTTTGAGTTGGAGTCTCACTCTGTTGCCCATACTGGAGTGCAGTGGCCGCTCCCGGCCACCACAGCCTTGACCTGCTGGGCTCCGGCGATCCTTCCTCCTCAGCCTTCCAAGTAGCCGGAATTACAGGCATACGCTACCACGCCAGACTGATTTTTTGATTTATTGTAGAGATGAGTTCTCACTGCCCAGGCAGGTCTCGAACCCACGGGCTCAGGCGATCCACTCACCTCAGCCTCCCAAAGGCGCCGTATTACAGGCTGAGCCACCGAGCCCGGCTTCAGGCAAACTTTTTGTCTACCTTTTGTTCACTGGTGCCCACTCTTCTAGGCTATTTCATGGCTGCCCCTGGGTTCCCACTGCATTGTACTACCTGAGATTATTGTGCACAAAGCTCATGTTTTGAACTTTCCCTTCTGCTCTCAAAATGCAACTATCCTGGGTGCTGTTCTATCGTGGCTCTGCTATGTGTTTGTATGTAAATTTGATAAACTCATTTTATTAAGAAGTAATGACTGACAATAGTTTGCTATGTTACACCTCCCTGAAAATCTGGATTTTAACAGGGGATTCTTAAAGAAAAATACCTTAACCTATAGGATAAATTTATTCAGCAAAATTTATGCAAGATACAAGGACAAGGTTGAGAAATATATCTTCCGCAGGGCTCAAATGACTAATCTGACTTAATTTGGTTACTTATATTAGCTCTGCAAAGGTGCCTAACATAAAGAGTCCTCAGTACTGGAAGATCTAGTCTTCTCTCTTCTTTCGCAGAAAACACCCCCTAAGGAAATGATGTATAGTATTGATCTGGGCTAACTATAGATAAAATTTTATTTAGCACATCACTTAAGCAACTTTCAGGAAACTGAAAATAGTTAATTCCCTAGTAGATTATAATGCTGTTAAAAAGTTGGTCAAAGGCCTGGCGCGGTGGTTCAAGCCTGTAATCTCAGCACTTTGGGAGGCCGAGGCGAATGGATTGCCTAAGTCTGTGGGTTTGAGACTAGCCTGGGCAATTTGACAAGACTTCGTCTCTACAATAAATCAAAAAATTAGCTGCACCTGTAGTTCTGGCTGCTTGGAAGGCTGAGGTGGAAGGATCGCCAATGCCCAGCAGGTCAACATTGGGATGGCCGTGAGCGTGCCACTACACTCCAGCCAGGGAGACCGAGTGAGACTCTGACTCAAAAAAAAAAAAAAAAAAAAGGTTGGTCAAATCAATAAATGCAAACTTGGCCAAATAAACCTATTTTCAAAGAATAATTGAAGAGCCCTTGTCTTCCCCAAATGCGACCACCTTTGGCATTGGGTTTGCACTCCAGGGGTTTATTTAAGGAATACTTATAAACAAAAGATCTTAAAGAACATTTTGCCTCTTTTTGAATCAATGGGAAAATTAGACTTTCTAGTAACTCTTCATCAAATAAATCACTTTATTGAGTTGTAAATGCAGTTATTTATGTCATTGCTTTTCCCCTGGCACACACTTGGCTATCACAGGGCTATGGGAGTTGGCTCTTATGGTTCTGCTCTTCATGAGAAAGGAAGCTGCCGAAAACAAGGTTCCACACTGTATAATTTCTATGGCTTGTATTAATGCAGACAGTATAGTCACCATAAAGAAGAAAAATTACCAGTGGAAGATAAAACTAAAATACTAGTTGCATTACAATCGCATTCTAGTGCTGCAATAAATTGCATGAAGCCAATAAAGCAAAACTAACTGAAGATATTTGGCACAAACCAAAAATGAAATGAGAGTCATTATGCTGTCTGCTACAGGGACATGCCTCAATGTAGTTAAAGCAATAAACTACCTGGGAGTAATCTTTACTTATTTTAAATTGCATATTCCAATTGCAAAGCTGTTTCTGGCATTTTTGCCATACTTAGCTTTACCGAGCTAAGGAAAGAATTACATGTCTGAATAAGTCATGTTCTATTAAATGTGCCTCCTATCTCCAGTAATTTATAACTCACTTGAGTCAAAATATTGTTTATTCTAAAATTAATCATGGTTTTCTGTCATAAATTAGCTTTTTTCCAATGGACTGCAACTGGGTTGATCTCGAACCTCAACTACTTTATCAGTAGCTTTCAATCTTTCCTTTCTATGATCTAGGGCTTTTCAGGCTTTCAGGATCAATGAACCTTTCTTATCAGTAAAGAAACTCAAAGATGTCATACCTGTTGGGATTTTAGATGTGGATTTTTGTATCATGTCAGATAGTTAAATAGTTATCTAGGAAACCAGATTACCTGAGCTGATGAGTGATTTACCCAGGTGTACTGTCCTTTAGTATGTTAGATTTTTTTTGAACCTTCAAAGGAATATTCCCTTCCAACCTGAAAAGCAATCATGTCTTTAAAAGGATAAGAATTTACAAAGTCAGATAAAATCCAGTCAATGGATTACCTCAGTAGCATCCAGGGACCTATAGGGAATGAGTATCATTGTTTCCTGGATAAACCAATGATATGGGTAGGGCTATTCTCTTGAAGTAATGAAGGTACAAGAAGATAGGTGAGTAAACCCTTTAGAGGGGATAGAATAAACTTGTTCTTGTTCGAATCTAGTTATATTTTAACTATCAAACTGTGTTAATGGAGTTACTTGTACTCAATAATTAAGTACCTTTTTGTACCTTATTTTTGAAGAGAGCATTCTCATACATCGCTAGTGGGAATAGAAACTAGTCTCTCTTTTTTGAAGGTGCAGTATTCATTTCAATGCAATACGTTTTGGCAGTATTCATTTAAACCTTGAAAATAAGCATGTACTTTGGCCTGGCATTTACATCTAGGAATTTATAGGGAGAATATCTAGGGAGATAATGGTGCTTTGGGTAAATATGTTTGTACAAGAAACATTGTTTGTTATAGTGAAAATCTAGAAACCACCTTGACATGTCAGAATTGAAGACTGAATATGTTCTAATATCTGTGCGAAGGGGAGAACTCACCGTGCCTACAGCCATTAAATGTACTATCATAGAACTTGGGGATACACTCATGTTTTGGGAAAAGGTGAATGACGTATTACCGCAAAAGCAGGCTACAAAATAGTAAGAACAGGATGATGTCATTTTTTGGTATTAAAATGTACATATTTAGATAAAACATAACAGAAATTAATCATCAGACTGTTAAATGTGGTTGTGTCTGGTGGAGGTATGATAAATGACTTATTTTCATCTTTTTAACTTGTGCATATTTTCCAAGATAATTCTAATTAATATGTATTACTTTTGTAAACAGATAAAAATGTGGTTTGAGGCTGGATTTGGTGACTCAGCCTGTAATCCCAGCACTCTGGGAGGCCAAGGTGAGTGGATTGCACTGCCTGCGCAACTTGGTGAGACCTCTTCTCTATAATAAACAAAAAAATTAGTTGGGCGTGGTAGGCACGCCTGTAGTTCCAGCTACTTGGAAGGCTGAGGTGAAAGGATCGCCAGAGCCCAGCAGGTTGACATTGGGTTGTCTGTGAGTGTGCCACTTGCACTCCAGCCTGGGCAACAGAGTGAGACTCCAACTCAAAAATAAATATATATATTATTTGAGAAAAATCTTTGATGAAATTCTTGTATTACAATGATCCCAATGTGAAATATTATCCTTCCCTTCATCGTAACTAGGAGAGACTGAGTCCCAAACAGCCTTCACTCTTTTCTTCTGGGCCTCCCTTCCCTGCCTTGGCTTGGGCAGTTTCAGAAACTGGCTCTCTGTCCATTTTTAGAGCTGGGGGTCATTTAGCTTTGTCCTTAATCTCACAGGGATCATGTCAGTGTGGAGAAGGGGTTAATGGAGACAGTTCTGAAATGTCTCTTGACAACCTGTTCGTTTTTAAAATCTACCCCTTCTTCTTTGTCCTGGAAGCTTTGTGGAAGGTGGGAAGCACACCTTTCATGACCTTCAAGCCCCTTCTGAGACAGGCATTCAATAAAAGGAAGGAAGTTGGGTTCAATTTCTGGTTCTGTGTATCCTTGGGCAAGTCATTTAACCTCTCTACATCTCAGTTTCCTCATCAGTAAGGTATATAATAAGAGTTCCTACCTCACAAGGCAGTTCTTCTTATTTTAAGTATACTTATTGCCTTTTACATAGATTTTACCCCATGTGTGTGAAGATAGTGAAGGATGTTGGAATATGTCACCCCAAAATGTGCCACTTTGGTATACTAATTATTTTGAATTAAAGGCACTTGAAAAACAGCAGACGCAGGAAGGGCACTCTGATCTTCCTTTTTCTTCCTTAGAGCAGGAGATAAAACTCCTATATAAAATGTGCCCACTGTATAATGGGAGGAAGACACGCTGCTCATCACCAGAGAAGGAGAGTTGAGGCTGAGAGAAATTTATACAAACAAACCTTGCTAAACTCACCCTTATCTTCCTATTTACTTTTCCACAATTAACTGCTCTAACCCAAAACACTTTTTTATTGTCACATTTTTGCAAGTTGCAACTCTTTGTCCAATCTAGTATATAAACTTTGGGCCCTAACTGCTTCTTTTGGTCTTCATTTTTTCTTGTGAAATGTAATTTTACATGTGCATGTAAAATTATTAAATAGAATTTGTATGCTTTTCTCCCATTAATCTATTTTTTGTGAGTTTAATTTTTAGGCCCAGTTGGAGTTCCTAAGAGGGTGGAGGAGAAATTTTATTTCCCCTACAGCAACCCCTGAGGGCTATTTGCTAATTATTTTCAAGGAGGACTGATTTTTAAAAGAGAGCTATTTATTGGTTGCTTACATTTTTTAAGTCCCTGTGTTAAGAGTATGATAGACAAGCTCTCAATCTTTAGAACAAGTTCATGGGGTAGGCTCTGCTATTATTTTCCCATTTTGCAGATAAAGAACCTAAGGCCCAGGTATCCACAACTGTGCAGCATTGAGTGGCTTTTATGCCATGCCCTATTTTGTCCTCAGTCTATGAAATCAATTATAATGTTTAAAAGTATTTGTTGACACGATTTAGAATTGATTTCTCTTCTAATTACTCATCTCAAGGTCAAAATCATCAACGTTCCTTAACTGCCTACAATGTGCAGAACACCAAGCTGGGTATGTGTGAAAGGGACTAGAAGAAAATGTTCTTTGCTGTGTTCAAGCTCCCTGGTTTCAATCCATCACCTAAATAATAATCTAAAATAAAATGGGTGTATTTGCATGAGAAGTGTCTTCAGAATCGAATGCAAATGAGGTGAATGGCGGCACATTGTGTCTTCTTCATTATGGACAACAACCACTGGCATTAATTAATTACATTCTCTTTCTTTGCCTGCAAGGTAACTGCCTTTAAGTTTTTGTTGCGAAGAGAGCTAATTCCATTGTGCTTCCATCACATGTCATCCTTTAAATAGGTGGGATTTGTTTCTGCTGATGTTTTACAAACGTGGTAATCTTGCCTACAGCATTCCTTTCTGTTTGGCCTGGCTTGATCATCAAGTTTTTGCAGAAAGACTGGCTACACTTCCATGTATCACCTTAGTTTCCTTTTGGAGTCTTTCTTGAATGTTAAAAAGGCCATGCTTTTCCTACAAATATGGGAAAAAAGTCACAGCTGCCAGACTGACTTTTCCTTTCAAAAATGAAGGTTTAAAAATGCCAGCCTTCTGAACAAACAATAAATAAAAAGAACGAACCCACATTTTTTCCCTCTTTTAAACCAGCTTTCCCCCCCAACGTCATAAACTGGTGACAAAAATGAATTAATTCAATGTTTTATGACCCATTCACTGTAAAATATTGTAGTCTTGGAAAGTTGGTGAGTGACTGTATAACTAAAGACGTTTTTGTACTAACTCAAGAAACGTAATATGGTACAGAATTATGATACACATGAAACAAAATAGGCAAACATTCCTACGACTATTACTACATTGCTACCACTATGAGTAAGCACTTATTCAAGGACTTAGTATGTCTTAGTATTGTCCTTCATTTATTCCTCACAATAATCCTACTGTAGGAGTAGAGTTGGTAGGTACTATTTTTTAAAAAAACCTCATCTTTCAGACAGGGAAATGGAGGCTGTGAAAGGTTTGGTAAATTGCCTAGGATGGCACTACTAGTCTGTGGTGAAACCAGCAACTGTACCTAGTTCTGTCTGTGCCAATGTTTGTCCTCTTCACCACCATGCTATACCTCTGCCACAGGTGATTTCTAATTTGTTTTTATGTTTGCACCAACTTATACTGTATAGACTCACCTAGCCATTATTTCAGAGTAATTGTAAGATTCATAACACTCAGCCAGTCTCGGTGGCTCAGTTTGTAATCCCGCGCTTTGGGAGGCTGAGGTGAGTGGATTGCCTGAGCCCGAGGGTTCGAGACCCACCTGGGCAACTCGGCGAGACCTCATCTCTACAATAAATCAAAAAATTAGCTGGGTGTGGTAGCGCGTGCCAGTAGTTTCAGCTACTTGGTAGGCTGAGGCGGAAGGATCACCTGAGCCCCGTAGGCTGAGGCTGTGGTGGCCATGAGTGTGCCACTGCACTCCAACCTGGGCGATAGAGTAAGCCTCTGACTCAACCTGGAACCAACCATGCTGTCCATCAAAAAAGGACTGGATTAAAAAAATGTGGTACATATACACGATGGAATACTACGCAGCCATAAAAAAGAACGAAATCATGAATTTCGCAGCAACCTGGGTGGAACGAGAGTCTATAATACTGAGTGATCTTTCACAGCAACAAAGATCTGAGTATCACATGTTCTCACTCATAAGTGAACCTTGAACATCTATCGTAATACTATATGAAAGTGATCGACTGTGGTGGGAATCTATGGGGGTAGAGACAGGGAGGGCAAGGGTGGTGGGATTAATGGTAGTCAATATCTGTCTGGGGATGGGGGGACACCCCTTATCAATAAGGGTGACTGAACAATGCATATTTTTATACCTAACCCTTAACTGTACCCCACAATTTTAAAATAAAAAATATGTTTAATATACTTCCTAAAAATAAATAAATAAGTAAGCGTGACTGATCCTAATCTAGGTGAAGTGAGGTCCAATGGGAAGCCCAAACTTCACCTGTATGTAAACCACTTATGTACTCAATCCTTATTTATACCCCATATCTTTAAGATAAAAAATTTAAAAAGTAAAAACTCTTAAAAAAAAAAAAAAAGGAAAGAAAAGAAATGGGAAGACTAGCATTTCACGATGTTTTGAGTACTTTGGAGAACACTTGGCATATGTTGACTCAGTGCTTCAAGTATAGCCCCAGCCTCTTTTCTGGGACCAGATCTGCAGTTCCTTTTACCTGCTGTAGGGTTTGCACCTCAATATGCTTCAGGCACCTTGCTCTCAGCAGATTCAAACCTTACTCATCATCCATCCACTTCAACCTTCTCCTACAGTCCCTGTTTGGTTACGAGCATAATCATCCTTTCAGTTATTTAAGATTAAAATGCTCAGTAATCTTTGACTACTCTGATTCTCCCAAACCGATATAATTAGTCCATCTAATTAAACACCCAGTGCTGTTGTTTCTATCTTAGATTGTCTCTTGAATCCATTGCCCCCCATTCCTATGACTGTCTGCCTGACTTGGCCTCTTGCCATGCCTCTCCTTAGACAACTTCGAAAGCTTCCTAATCCATCCCTCCACCTCCTGTCTCTTCACCCTCTGATTTAACCTCTATGTCAGGAGTTCTTTGCTGATGTCCATGAGCTTTGGGGAGTTTGAAGCCTGTCCTGTAATTGCTTAGAAAATTCTGAGAATATGTACATTTTTTCTCCCTGCAGGGAGAATCTACAGCTATCATCAGTTTTTCAGAGAAAATTTTGATCCAAGAAGGATTAAGAAGTGCTCCTCTGGCTTATGGTAAGAGTGGCCAGCATGACCTTTCTAAAACATACATGTGATCATGTTATTCTTTTGCTTAAAAATGTATGAAGCTCCATACTGCTCATAGGACAAAATAAAAGTCATTTCAGTCTATGTAACTATACTGCTACATAGTTAATTTCTCAATACTCATCTTTTGTTTGGGGAGGCATTGTGCCCAGTAAGTAATATAACCTTCCCAGACTCCCTTGCAATTAGAAATGTCCATGTGATCTGTTCTGGCCAATGAGAAGAAGTGGAAGTATGCTGGGTAGAGCTTGTGGGAAAGTGGCAGAGAGAAGACAACATTTACGGGTCAGGCCCTTTTAGTCCTTTGCTATTTGCTTTTCACTTTCTTTTTGTCGTTGTTGCAGGAATGCTGGAGCAATATGACTATTTTGTAATTATAAAAACGAAAACCAAAAATCACATTCTAATGATGATGACAAGAGCTTCTCTACCAGCTTAGTACAGCATACTCCTAGACTTCCTTTTGTGTCAGATGAATAAAACCTTTAATTGTTTAAGCATTGCCAGCCTAATGTTCCCAACTGGTGCCGCTTAGAAAGCTCCTAGAATCTGACACCAAACACCATCAAGCTTCACCTCCCCTCATTTTCTCCGTCACCAGATACTCTAACTATCCCAGATTTCTTACTTTCTCTAACTTGTCCTGAACCTAAAAAACAACCAGACAACTTTTTGTTTTAGAATAGTTTTAGATTTATAGAAAAGTTGCAAAGGTAATCCAGAGAGTTCTCATATAGCTCTTCCTCACCCAGATGCCATTATAATTAACATCTGATATTACCATGGTACATTTGTCACAATTTAGGATCTAACACTGGTATATCACTATGAACTAAACTTCAGACTTTATTCAGATTTCAGCAGTTTTTATTTTTATTGATGTTCTTTTTCTTCTCCAGGATTCCATCCAAGATACCATATTATATTTAGTTGTCATCTCTCCTTTGTTTCCTCTGGTCTGTGACAGTTTTACAAGTCTTTCTTTGTTTTGATGACCTTGACAGTTTTGAGAAATATGGTTGGGTATTTTGTAGAATTCTCTCAAGCTGGGTTTTTCTGATATTTTTCTCATGGTTAGGTCGGGGTTTAGGAAGACTATAGAGATGAAATGACATTTTCATCACATCACATCAAAGATATATAACTTGACTTCTCACTGTGTTAACCTTGATCATCTGGTTAAACAAGTGTTTGCCAGTTTTCTTCACTGTAAAATTACTTTATTTCCCCCCTTTTAATACTCTTTTCTTGAGCTGCACGTCACTATGTCTCATACTCCAGGTGTGTATGTACATAGGAAATTAAGTTCCATCTCCTTTAGGAGAGAGTATCTATATACATTATTTGGAATACCTCTGTATGAAAGATTTGTCTTTAAGCCCATAGAAATATCCCATCACTTAAAAAAAAACCCTATTTATTTATTCAATCATTTATTTATAGCAGTATGGACTCATGGCTATTTATTATATACTTTGGATTATAATACAATACTATACTGTTTATTTTATTGCTCAAATTGTTCCAGCTTTGGGCATTGAGGATCTTTCAGGCTTTAACATACCCCCATCCTTTGTTTCTTGAGCACTTTCTTCCAGATTCATCTTGTATCTTTCCTGGCCCAGCCCCAGATTCAGCCATATCTCCAAGGAGCCCTGCTTCCCTTTATCAGAGAATGATATTAGAAACCACGGAAGAATTCCTCTGAATATATTCCCAGAAGGATTGCTGGGTCATATGGAAGGTAGATATTTAGATCTTTTAAGAATCACCATACTGTTTTCCAAAGAGGTTGTACTAATTTACACTCCCACCAACAGTGTAGAAGAGTTCCCTTTTCTGTACATCCTTGCCAGCATCTGTTGTTTTTTTCAGTTATTAGTGATGGCCATCCTGACTCGAGTTAGGTGATATCTCAGTGTGGTTTTGATTTGCATTTCTTTGATGTTTAGTGAAGCTGAACATTTTTTCATGTGTCTGATGGCTGTTCATGTTTTCTTTTGAGACGTCTATTCATATCTTTAGTCCATTTTTTAATGGATCTGTTTTTTTCCTTTTGGCACATTTGAGTTCCTTGTAGAACCTGGATGTGTCCTTGTAGGCCTTTGTCAGATGTATAGTTGGCAAATATTTTTTCCCATTCTGTGAGGGAAAGTAGACTAGATTTTAAAAATGTGGTACATATACATGATGGAATATTACACAGCCATAAAGAAGGACAAAATTATGGACTTCACAGCAACTTGGATGGATTTAGAGTTTATAATACTCAGTGATCTGTCACAGAGATGAAGAACCGGGTAGCACATGTTCTCACTCATAAACGGATCCTGAACATTAATCATAATACTATAAGAAAGGATTGGCAGTAGCAGGACACCGTGAGGGACGGGAGAGGGTGCATTACATCAGTGGGATACCTGATCTCAAATCAGGCAAAGTGGGGATCAAAGGGAGGCCCAAACTTTACCTGTATGATGATCACTTGTATATCTAATCCTGAATTGCACCCCTCATCTTTTTTTTTTTTTTGAGTTGGAGTCTCACTCTGTCACCCGGACTGGAGTGCAGTGACCGCTCCCGGCCACCGCAGCCTCGCCTGCTGGGCTCTGGCGATCCTGACGCCTCAGACTTCCGAGTAGCCAGAATTACAGGCACGCGCTACCACACCCGGCTGATTTTTTGATTTATTGTAGAGGAGAGGTCTCACTGCCCAGTCGGGTCTCGTACCCGCGGGCTCAGGCAATCCACTCACCTCAGCCTCCCAAAGGCGCGGGATTACAGGCTGAGCCACCGAGCCTGGCTAGCACCCCTCATCTTTAAAATAAAAAAAACAAACAAATATAAAGAAACCAAGGAAGAAAATGCTCAAGAAAGTAAAGGCTCTGGGCACTTAATATGTTTATTTCTACATGGATGTCACCACCTCTAGGCCATTTCAGCTGACAGAACTAGGAAATATATGTGTGTATACTAACCCATGTCTACACACATTTCTATAATTATCTCTTTATTTATCCATATGTACCTATATCAGTTAAACATGAGTTCATGATGTCTCTGACTTTATCCAGCACCATGTGGTTTATTTCCTTCCTGTTTAACCATAATTTCTTTTGCCAATAGTGATAAACCTGGTTCCCACAGTTCACTGTCTATTTACTTATTAGTTCAGTTCCAGTATGCATGTCAAATAGTTTCAGATTTTTTTTTTTTTTGAGTTGGAGACACACTCTGTTGCCCTGGCTAGAGTACAGTGGCATGCCCATGGCCACTGCAGTCTCGACCTGCCGGCTCCGGCAATCCTTCTGCCTCAGCCTTCCAAGTAACCGGAACTACAGCCACACGCTACCATGCCCAGCTAATTTTTTATTTATTGTAGAGATGAGGTTTTGCCAAGTTTCCCGAGCTGGTCTTGAACCTTCAGGCTCAGGCAATCCACTCGCCTCGGCCTTCCAAAGTGCTGGGATTACAGGCTGAGCCACCGAGCCCGGCCCCTAGTTTCAGAATTTTTTTTACCTACAACCCCATGATAAACAACTTCACTAACTATAGTATGGTGTTTATGTAGACTTCCATTTGTATTTAGCCTTATATTTTCCAAAGTTACTTAGAGCAGTTCTTTTTCCCCCAATTCTGTTCATACATTTAGATTATTTTGTCACTACCTGCATTTCATTCTGGGATTCTACCCATCTTCTATGGGCTTTTAAAAATCTGCACACAGCGAAGTTTACTCTTTGTGAGTTAAAGTTTTATGAGTTTTGCCCAACACGGTGGCACACACCTGTAATCCCACCTATAATTGGTAGGCTGAGATGGGAGGATTGCTTGAGGTCAGGAGTTCAAGACCAGCCTGAGCAACATAGAAATATCCCATCTCTTAAAAAGCAAAAATTAGCCAGGCGTGGTGCATGCCTGTAGTCCCAGCTACTTGTAAGACTGAGGTGGGGGGATCACTTGAACCCAGGAGTTTGAGGCTGCAGTGAGCTAAGATCCGGCCATTGTACTCCAGCCTGGGGGATAGAGCAAGATCTTGTCTCTTAAAAAATAAAAAGTTGGCCGAGCTTGGTGGCTCATCCTGTAATCCCAGCACTTTGGGAGGCTGAGGTGAGTGGATTGCCTGAGCCCACAGGTTTGAGACCCACTCGGGCAACTTGGCAAGACCTTGTCTCTACAATAAATCAAAAACTAGCCGGGTGTGGTAGCGCGTGCCTGTAGTTCCGGCTACTTGGAAGGCTGAGGCGCAAGAATTGCTGGATCCCGCAGGTGGAGGCTGCGGTGGCCGGGAGTGTGCCACTGCACTCCAGTCTGGGCGACAGAGTGAGACTCCAACTAAAAAAAAAAAAAAAAAAAGTTCTATGGGTTATGGAAAAACGTACAGGCATAGCAAAGTGTATCCATTCCCCATCCTCCAGGCCCTTTGTGGGCACCCTGACTTTCTTTTGTTTTCACAGTTTTACTTTGCCCAAATTTACTTATGCTTCTCTGCCAGTGTCCAACTCTGCCAACTATGGGTGACACAAATGTCTTCTATGGACTCCATCCTTACTATTATTACCTCCCAATCCCACAATAGACATGTTGCTAGTCAAAAAAATAATCACTTCAGGTTTCCATAGTGCTCTGCTCTTACTTCTGTTACAGAATTTCAATTTCCCCGATGAAATAATGATTTTAGTTTTTTGTCTTCGCCTCTCCATAGACAACTTCTAGGGACCAGGAACTACGCTTTATTCATTGCTATTTCTCAAGAGCTTGGCTTGTAGTGAGTGCTCATTAAATGTTTGTGGTTTTCTGAATTGGATACATTACAGTTAATATTTAAATTAACCAGCTAATTAAACTGAACAAGTATTTATTGAGCACTAGGTAAGTTTTTGGCAGTTTAATAGATGCTGGCTGTGAGGAATACAAAATGAGTATACTGCTTTACAATTTCCTCGGGTTTATAATATCACTGAGACAATAGTTCATGTTTGGTGCTGACATGTTTGTCACTATGGGGTTGGAGTTGGTGATGGTAAGAGGTCCTACTTTGGCATTTGGGGCAGACAAAATTTCATTGATACAGATTTTCGATTAGGGTACTGAGAAAAGAAATATTCCTGGATGATTTGTTTGTTTATTTTAAAAATTGTTTATAGACAACTAGCTCCTTTAGTGTCTTCTCTTAAAGGAATAAAGGGACTCTGTGACTCGCCTATTTAGCTATATTTACTCTGACAAAGGCAGCACATGTATACTGTATAATAAATAATTTGTTTGGTTTTTGTTCTAGATTCCTGGTATGATGTCTAAAACACCTGGAATATCACAAGTGTTCGGAGTATATTTTATTCGTGAGCTCCTTGGATCACATCTGAGTTTATGCTACTGAGATGACTCATGGTATGTCCCTGGATTACTTCATGATGGGAGCTGGTCACCAGAAAGACCAACCATGTGATTATAGGACTTTGAGTCATCTGTCCTCTGGGCAATGGATTGTCTGAGTTCAATCATGTGGCTAATTATTTAATCAATTATGTTTACATGATGTAACCCCAACTCAGGACACTGGGGTTCAGTGGAACTTCTTGGTTGGTGAATGCATCAATGTGCTGGGAGCGTGATGCATCCTGATTTCACAGAAAGGGGCATGGAAGCTCTGCATTTGAGACCCTCTCAGACCTTGGCTGGCCCAAATTTGTGTCCTTTCTAATAAAAGGTCTAATAGAAAGTCATAAGCATAGCACTTCCTGAATTCTGTGAGTCATTCAAACAAATTATCAAATCTCAGAGGGTGGTGGAAACACCCATTTGCAGCCAGTCAGTAGTGTGGGTGGTTTGAGAACCCCTGAAGTGTGGCTGGTGTCTAAAGTGAGGGTAGTCTTCTTGTGGAGCACTAAGCTCTGGGGTCTACCCTAACACGAAGTGGTTGATGCCAGAATTGAATTACAGAATACAGGTTGGAGTTGGAACAGAATGTGTGCACCTCCAATGAGTGACTATCAAGGGCTGAATTC
Source organism: Carlito syrichta (assembly GCF_000164805.1). NCBI lineage: Eukaryota > Metazoa > Chordata > Mammalia > Primates > Tarsiidae > Carlito > Carlito syrichta. Next base: position 887,191 of record NW_007249757.1, on the reverse strand, counting down.
CAGGCTTAACGTTCAGGGGAGAGGGCTGTCTGAAGGGCTGGTCTCTAACCCTCTGCAAAGCATAGCTTGTGGTTTTCTTGCTACTTCTCATAATGGTGAAGGCAGATGGCTGGAGAATACAGTTTGTGAACATAGTGAAATGTGGGCCTAGGAATGGGCCATTTTGGAGAGCTTTGCAGCATCCCTGTAACCTTCCCAAAGGGATGACTGCCCCTGGCTTTGGGGGCCACAGGCTTGTAGGACACTCTTGCCTTATATTGAGTGGTTTATAATTCCTAATGGTCATGGTAGTTGGTGTTTATTTTTTTCTCTTCTAAAGGTAAATGTTATTGATATTGATATTGGAGTGCTGAAAATAATTGCATTGCCAAAATCCAACTTTATGCTGACAGACCTAATTCAGACTGAATGCAATTCACAAATCAATAAACTGTTATTATCTAAAGTTCCATGCCAGGATCTGAATACTGCCCTAATTTAATATGACTTAACACAATTCTATATTACATTTCCACCCTTGTTCTGTCAGCTTAAGGAAAACACAAATATCTTTGGGATGGTGACATTCTGGGTTACACTCTCCTGATTTCTCTGGGTGTGATTTTTGGGGACAAAGTTGCAAAATAGGAAAATCTGTGTTTGAGGTCTCTTAGGCCTATGTCCCACCAGGCCTTTGTTCCCATGGGTACTTCCTTTGTCAGGAGAATAACCATCCTCTGGCAAAAGTTGACTTATAATGGTGGCACCCTTCCCAGGGGCATTTGCATTTTATCATGCAAACTTAAAAAGTCATCAAGGCTCAAAGGAAGGCACTGAGAGGAAAAATGCCCCAGGAGCACAGAGGTGGCACAGGTTCAGCATCAGCAAGGCCTGGGTTCAAACATCAGTTCTGCCATCTTCTGGATTTATGACTTTTGGTAAGTTTTCAACTCTTCTGAAGCTTGGTTTCTTTACCTGTGACATGATGGGAAAGGAGAATTGACATTTTACTGAGTGTTTTACTTAACCATCTCATTTAGTTCTCACTACAATTCTATATAGCAAACATTATTAATCCCATGTTATAGGGGAGGAAATCGAGCCTTAGAGAAAAATACAGAAATTACTCAAGAACATGAAGCTGGCAGTAAGCGAGACAGCTAGGATTTGAACATTGTGAAAATGAAATGCATGCTCTTTCTCCTCTGCCATGCTTAAGACAATGATGTCGCTGTAGACACTTCTTGAGTTTTTCTCTGTGGTTACCAAAAATAGCTCCTGGTAAGCATGTCTGAATTTAATACTCTTGTGATTGCAATCAATTGGTACGGGGTGATACTTGACCAGGGTTGGCCACTGTCTTCCTCATGAATTTGGAACAGTGGCTTAGACAGAGATCGCAATCTCTCTGGGTGGCTAGACCTGTAACAAGTGAACTTCTGAGCTACTTGTCTTAATCTGTTTTATGTTGCTAGAAAGGAATACCTGATGCTGGGCAATTTATTTATTTTTTTAAGAAGGTTTATTTGATTCACATTCTGTTAGCTGGAGAGTTCGAGATGGAGCATCTGCCTCTGGTAAGGACTTCAGGCTGTTTACTTGGGAGGCGAAGGGAAGCTGGTGTGTGCAGAGATCACATGGTGAAAGAGGAAACAAGGCGGGGAGGTGCCAGTCTCTTGTCAACAATCAGCTTTCACGGAAACAAATAGAGTGAGAACTCACTCAACACTCCACGCCCAGGGAGGGCATTAATCTATTCATGAGGGATCTGTCCCCATGACCCAAACACCTCCCATTAGACACCACCTCCAACAATGGGGATCACATTTCAACAAGCAGCTTGGATGGGACAAATATCAAACAATAGCACTGCTGTTGGCCATATTTTTGGTCAAATAGGCTGGAAAAGTAGAGAAAAATGATCTGCAGAGAGAGAGAGAGAGAGAGAGAAAGAATATTGAAATGATGAAACATGGAGTCGAGGGAGGGTCTTTATGACAGTTTCTGATTCCATTTTTCTTCTTCTTTTTTTTTTTTTTTTTTTTTTGAGTTGGAGTCTCACTCTGCCGCCCAGACTGGAATACGGTGGCACACTCCTGGCCACAACAACCTCCACCTTCTGAGCTTTGGTGATCCTCCGCCTCAGACTTCCAAGTAGCCGGAACTACAGGTGTATGCTACCATGCCCGGCTAATTTTTAATTTATTGTAGAGACGAGGTCTTGCCAAGTTGCCCAGGCTGGTCTCGAACCCTCGAACTCAGGCAGTCCACTCACCTTGGCCTCCCAAAGTGCTGGGATTACAGGCTGGGCCACCGAGGTCGGCCTCCATTTTTCTTCTTAATGATCAGTTGCATTCCTGTTATATGTGTTCTGTTAGGTATTCACATATAGGACACTTTTGGATGCAAGTAAATACAAATCAATTGGGCCTAACTTTAGGCCCAATTGATTTGTATTTACTTGCATCCAAAAGTGTCCTAATACCCGTACCTTCCTTGTACTGCTATTGTGGGAGTTATACAGCAGTTGTAAACATGTTTTGAAAATTATGGATCACCATACCAGTGTTACTTATTATTCCTTAACCTCGACTTCATTTCCTACCCCAATATTTGTGAGAACATTTAGAGCAGTGTTTGTCATGTAACAGACATTCTGTAAAGGATTGTTTAATCATAATCTAATCTGGAGCATAGGCAATAGGACAGATAATTTGGAATTAACCAAAAGATCAAAATAGGGAAAGAACAAAACTCATATAATATTTTATTTTATTTTATTTTATTTGAGTTGGAGTCTCACTGTCGCCCAGACTGGAGTGCAGTGGCCGCTCCCTCACTGCACTCCAACCTCGATCTGCAACCTCGGTCACTGCAACCTCGATCTGCTGGGCTCTGGCGATCCTTCTGCCTCAGCCTTCCAAGTAATGGAACTACAGGCGCGCGCTACCATGCCCGGCTAATTTTTTGATTTATTGTAGAGATGAGGTCTCGCCTGCCCAGGCAGGTCTCGAACCCGCAGGCTTAGGGAATCCACTCACCTCAGCCTCCCAAAGGCATGGGATTACAGGCTGAGCCACTGAGCCCGGCTCATATAATATTTTAACTCATACAGCAACAAGCAACTCTTGCTGGAAGTGGAGCTAAAGTCAACTTTAGGACAGAGTACTCAAACATGTGACTCAATTGTCTAGGGAAGGTAAGAGAAACTCCAGGTGGGTCCTTGGAAACTGAACTCATGGTAATGTGTCAATAGGAGAATATTCACTAGCACTACTGTTGAGACGTATCAAGTGATAGTGGAAAAGTCCCAAGGTTTGAAGCTGGGTGGACCTAGGTTTCTGGCTCTGCCTCTTGTCTGACGAGACCTTACTGAATTTCACTTATAACACAATCTGCCCATCTTGGAAGAATTTGGAAAGAATTAGAAATCTGTGTGTGAAATTAAACTGTAACCACTATTAATAAATGGTTACTGTAACCAATGTCTTTTTCATAAAAATTCACTTGCTGAGCAAATGCTTGATTGTCTACTATGTGCCATTTGTAGTTTAGAGGCTAGGTCTATATGAATAAATAAAGAATAATCTCATGTATTTTATAATTGCATGAGTATTAGTAGGAGTTAAGCAGTAGTCCTCATTTTAGTGTGTCATAAAAATTACTTGGAGTGATGTGCTAAAAATGCAGATTTCTGTCTCCCTCCCCTGACCTACCAAATCTATAGCTGTATAGATAGAGCTCAGGATTCTGCATTTTTATCAACCCGACTTTCCCAATGTTTCTGAAACCAGAAGACCTTCACTTTGAGCTGTTTCCAGGGGATGATGAACTCTCCTTACTCTCCACACAACACCCTTCCCAGGGAGCCTTTGGGCAGCAATGAACAGGGAATTAATTCAGTATGCCACATGAAGGCAGGCTTCCATCAGCTCCTCAGAGGGGGAATAGCTATGTGGCTGGGAAGGCAACTGATCCAAGGCCATTTGCTTGATCATTCCTCCTTCCTCTTTGATAAGAGAGCCCACCTAAGTTCAAATCACATAAGGTGAACACTGTCATCCCGTTCTCAAACCAGACCCAAAGGGCAGTCGGCTAGGGAACTTTTGGAAAAGATGTTCTCCTCTAATAAAAATAGAGAGATGTGGGAAGAGAGCTTCTTTCTTCTTTTCCTTCTCTGGATGTTCTCGTGTGAAGAACTGGTGTTTAGAGCAGCTGCAACGATATTGTGACCATGAAGTCAAGACAAGGAGAGTTGCAGAGATGCTGAAACACTTGGGAAGAGCTTCTCTCTAGGTTTCAGGGAGTCTAGTCAGTTGAAATAATTAAATGTCTGTGTTGTCTAAATCACTCTTAGTCCCATATTTTTTACTTGCAGCTGAATGCACCTTATCCAATACTCCTAGTTTGCAAGATTCTGTGTCCTCCCCTACCCTCAAGCCTGAGGGTCCCGTCCTAGAGATTTTTCTGTGGCTCCAAAAACCTTCAGGCTAGACTTTCCCAATGGGTTGGGTCCTGTGAGAGACACTCATCTCTTCAGCAGATAGGAGAAAAGCTATTCCTTCCCTTATTCACAGAGAACAAAGAACAATAGAGTGGGGCTGGCTTCAAAACTGCAAGGCCCAGAGCAAAATAAAAATCTGATATCCCTTGCTTAAAATTTATGAAGAGTTTCAGGACGGTGACAGTAGAATACTAAACCAAGTGTGAGGTCTTTCGAAGCATAGGACTCTGTGTGACTTCATAGGTCACTGGTCTGTGAAACCATCCCTGCAAGAAAGAGATAGTTGCTGGTTACTGTCTCCTGTCCGGAATCCAGTCATGTGGCTCTCTACTGGAGGTTTCAAGTGTCCTCCAAGTCTTACTGCATTGCTTCCCACTGTTTTTTTGGTAAGAGTGTCTCTTCGGAGCTTGTTTTTTTTTTTTTGGCCTGGGTTCCTTAATTTTGACATTTGTTCTGATATGTTTCTTCTCCAAATTTCCATGGATAGAAATGGAATTAAAATTACTCAGCCTCTTCTTTATACCATGCATTTGCACATCCAGTATCTCTTTTGTCATTGCAATAACTTTGAGAAGAGAGGCATTTTTTAAAATATATCTATATTTTACAGATGAGCAAATCAAGATTCAGAGGCATGAAGCGACCTGGGGTGTGCTTGGGATTTCAGTCAGAGCTAGTCTGTTTCCAAAGTCTGGACTCTTCCTTCTGCACCACCCTGCATCTTTCCTCCCACAGTGGCCTTTTCCTACTCTGTAAAGCTCTAATGACACACTTTGTTTCCATGAGCAAGCCCCCTCCCTACCAAGTGAAGTGGGAGCTTTACATCTCGTGTCTTGTGCAGCCTTCTCTGTCCACAGCGGGGGATGTTTTAGCAATTACTTTACACTCTGTTTAATCCTATGGGAGTCATTACTGTTGGAGGGTAACAATAAAACAGGCTCATTGGAATTTCCTGAAGGTAAGGCTCTCCTCTAAACAGTTTCATTGTGCTAAACAGTAAAGGCAGAGGCTGTTCCTCTCCATGACAACTTTGATTGGCAGGGAAATCCAGACTGCAGGCTGGAGCCAACAGTCTCTTCTTTTGTCACAGGGATTGGGCGGTGTTCCAGGCACCATTCCAGTGCGAGAGCCAATGCTGATAAATGTCTTTGATAATCACCTTCCCCCACCTTCCAGTCCATCCCTTTGTATTTTCCAAATATTTCCTGAGTGTCCACTCTGACTGTTGCACTGCCCTGGGGCCAGAGTTGAGAAAAAGTCTCTGCTCTCAAAAAGTTCACTATCTAGTAAGAGATAAAGACAAATTAATACAAATATGACAGTTCAATAGTAAAAGTATGTAGTAGAGGAGGGCCTGATTACTTTTATACAAGGAATCCAAGCAGGATTTTCAGAAAAAGAAATCTCTGAATTGACTTTGGGAGATTAAGAAGTTTTTCAAATAAAATGGGAATGAGTTAGGGAGACTTTTATGCAGAGGGAACAGCATTTACAATAGCATGAGGAAGTACTCTGTGGGCAATAATTAGCTATTACTGGGTAACAAATCCCGCCCAAACTCAGTGGCTTAAAACAATAGTTATTTCCCTTGAATCTGCCTGTGAGTTGGTGGACTTAGGCTGGGCTTAGTTGGGGGCTAGCTTCATTCCATGTGTCTTTCATTCTTTTCCTGGTACCAGACCAACAGCATGTCTTTGTCATGGCACCAGTGGGGGTACAGACAAGTAGAAGCATATACTATCATTTTGCCACATTCTCTTGGCCAAGGCAAGTCACATAGCTGAGCCCAGAGTCAAGGGGTAGGGATAAAGCCCAGGCCTGTGATGAGAAAGCTTTGCAAAATTCAACGACTTAAGGTACACAGGTGGGGATGGGTAAAGATTTGGAGCCATGAATACAATTTACCAAGACATAGTTTCCCAAAAGTGACACTATTGATATTTTGGGCTGGATTATTCTTTTTTTGTGGAGTACTGCCCTGTGTACTAGAGGGTGTTTAGCAGCATCTCTGACCTCTACCTGCTAGATGCTTGTAGGGCCTCCACTTGTAACAATCAAAAATCCCTTCACAGTTTCTGAATGTCCACTGGGGCAGGGGGCAAAATTGCCCCCATTTGAAACCATTGTATGAAGGTATGCTTAGAAAACTCAAAATATTCCATAATTCTTGGACTTAAGATGCAAAATGGGAAAGTAGGAAGGAGAGGGGAGGAAAGGCTAAAAATGTAGCTGCAGAGGTAGGTAGGGATTGTTTTTTGGAGGATCCCTTATGCCAAAGTAAGAGCTTGGATTTTTGTTCCCCAGGTGACTGCCAACTACTACATGGGATCAGATGTGGGTCTTGGAAGGTTGACTGGTGTGTGTGATCTGTCCATCTGCTACAGCTGTTCCCAGTGTCAATCAATGACCTGCTTTAGGCTTTGCGGGGGCACAGATGCATAGCCGTAGCTGCTCTCTCAGCAACTGGGGGTGTAAGGAGTGAAGCCACTCACACAAAAGCTCACACCTCTGCAAGCTTCATGTGGCATGGAGCACTGGTTTATCTCTGCAACTGCATAAAGATTAATGATAGCCTTTTTCTGAAACATTCTGCTCCTAGGCCTTGATGAATACATTTTCCAATAATTCCTTTGATTTTTCTCATCAGGGAATGATGCAGCTGAGTAATAGCATTCATATAAATACTTCTTTGCCTTTCAGAGAGCATACAACCTCCTGAATTATACACTGCAATTTAGAAATTACACTCACATGCGGAATAATATGGTTTGGTGTACTTATTAGAGAGGCTGGCATCAGTCCTTCAATTGTTAAAGATCCCTGGGTATTTCTATTATAGTGTAAATTAGCTAGTATTTTCCAAGTTCATCATTGCTATTTTTATGTCCATTACTTATTTATAAGCCATTAGAGGTATACACAGGTTCATGGCTTTACAAGAGGAATGTCCTCTAGTTAACTTGGCGTTGAAGATCTGAGCACAGCAACACAATTTCTTTGAAATCAGAGTTTGTTTGAGTTGATTTGATGGTTATGGCTTATAGCACAAATATACGGAGGGTGCATCTCTTTTCTTACTGTATTTTTGCTGGAGAGGGCAGAGTCCTCTTAGAATGGTGTACTTCCTGAAGGGTGGCTTTTGACATTATAGGCAGCTGGTTTCATTTTGTGATGGGAGGACCAAAAGGTCTGGTGGAGTTGTTCCTGTGTGATGTGATTAGGGCTTGAGGGATGAGATTTGGGCTGTGTATGATGCTTCTAAGACTGCTAGAGCACTCTTCCCAAATTTGCTCAATCCCAAATTTGCTCAATTATCTGATGTGCTTACTACACATTCTGATTCCAGGGCACCATCCTTGAAGAAAGGGCTGGGAATCTGTCTGTTTAGCAAGTACTCTACATACCTATTATGACTGGTCAGGTTTGCCGAGGACTAGGGTTGGTTGTTGCTTCTCAGGTTTAGCTCTTTCTTCGAATCACTGAGAAGGTTTTTTAAAATCCAGATTGCTGGGCTCCACCTAAAATCTCTTGGGACTAGGGACCCAGAATCTGTAGTTTTAAAACCTCTGTGGGTAATCCCTCAGGTTTAGGTAATACTGCATTCAATTTCCAGTTGCACAAGATCAGAAGTCAGGTATTCATATTTTCTACCACTGTATCTGAACTCTGCCTAGAATCATACTTGGGGCATAGTAGATGCTCAATAAATATTAGTATAATGAACAAAGTCTTAATACACCATGCTCCCATGAATACCATTCTATTGTCTTTTAAAACTCTGTTCTTATTCAGGTGCTGGAAGCATTAGATTAAACATCCTTCCTCCCCTGGACCTTTTCTTAGGTGTGAAACTTGCCTTTAACTTCAGTAAGGGACCTGGGAGGTGGTGGCAGAAGGCGGGGTCATCATTTCCTTATCTGATGGGAAAATATTTGGCTAGCAGTCCAGAGTTTACAAAAACAAAGCAAACCCAAGACAAAAGCCTTTCTTTTCTCATACTCTTGATCTCCAAGTTCTCACAGGACCTACCTTTTTCTTTGCAATGTAGAAAAAATGCCTGGGAATGAGTCGGAGGGAGAGAAGAGGAGCAGATGTATGGGACTGGGTTAGTTTTTAGCTGCCACAGTTTGGGCAAAACACAGTACTTTTCCTCACCTGTAAAACAGAGATAACACCTACTCCATGTGGTGATTCTGAGAATAAAGTTAAAATCTTTAGTAAAGTATAAAAGGTATATAAAGTATATGTGGATTGCTCTTGGAAGATAGTATATTAAAATAAATAAAGCCTAGGTTTTAATCCCAGCTGAAATTAGATTCAAACCTGGTTCTACCGCTTGCAAACGCTGAGATACTCTGAGCCTCAGTTTCCTGCATGACACTTTAGAAGATTAAAAGAATGAGCAAAGTGGCTGGACGTGGTGGCTCGCATCTGTAATCCCAGCACTTTGGGAGGCTGACGCAGGAGGATTGCTTGAGGTCAGAACTTCCATACCAGCATGGAAAACAAAATGAGATTCTGTTTCTATATTTAAAAAAAGAAAGAAAAAAAAAAAAGAATGAGCGAAGTAAGGCATCTACACGTGGATAATTGCTAACGGAAGAAGACTTTCCGTGGGCATACAAGCAATCAGTCTGGTTCTAAGATGCTTAGGAGGTGAAGTATATGCTCACTCCAGCCTGCTCTGGCTAGGCATCACTGAACACTGTGGGGTCCTAACTCCCTTAGTGCTAACTGGGGAGACAGGGAGGAGGCAAGTTATTGTTAATTGCATTTTTAAAAAAATTGTGGTATAATACACATAATACGAAATTTGCCATTCAACCATTTTAAAGTGTATAATTCAGTGGCATTTAGTATATTCACAATGTTGTGTGACCACCTAGCTCCGTTTTCTTCACCCCAAAGGGTCGCTCCTACCACTAAGCAGTCATTCCCTGTTCTCCCTCCCCCTCATCCCCTGGCAACCACTCACCTGCTTTCTATTTTTCTTTTTTTTTTTAAGTTTGAGTCTCACTCTGTCGCCCAGACTGAAGTGCGGTGGCC
>NW_007249757.1:862585-877463 GCF_000164805.1 Carlito syrichta | reverse complement strand
TTTTTTGATTTATTGTAGAGATGAGGTCTCACTGCCCAGGCGGGTCTCGAACCCGCGGGCTCAGGCAATTCACTCACCTCAGCCTCCCAAAGCATGGGATTACAGGCTGAGCCACTGAGCCCGGCTACCTGCTTTCTATTTTTATAGGTTTGCCTACTCTGGACATTTTATATAAATGGAATTATATAACATGGACATTTTGTATCTGGCTTCTTTCACTTAGCATATGGTTCACGGTTTTCCCATGCTGTATTTTGTTTGTATTTTATCAATGAGGAAACGGAGACTCAAGGAAGATAAACCACTTGTCCAAGGTCACCAGATGACTTGGGCTGCTCCTCATTTATCGCTCTTCTAACTACTCTTGGGCAGGCTATCCTGTGGGAAAAGGTGCTAATTAGGCAATCATGTTACTATCCATTCAAGGTCTTTAGATCAATTCAGTTCTATGTACTATAGAGAAACGTGATCCGTCAGGCTGTGGGTTTGTCCAAACTTCTAAAAATAAGCCATGTTTCTGGGTCAGCAGCTGTGAGGGCCACACTGAACAATGACAATGCCTGGAACACAGTTAGCCCCAAAGCTTTTGTCCTGACCTCTATTGCCTCCTTAGTTGAGATAGCAATTCCCATAGACTCTGATCCCGGGCCCACCCCAAACCTACAGTGTAGCGGACTGGAATCTGGGTATTTAACAAATATCCCGAGTAATCCTTTGAAAAGAAGACATGGTCAGGTGGTACTCATTCTTTACTATTGTTGGGGAAACTGAGATACCCAGCAAAGATGTGACTACCCGTGGTTTTTGGATTTGGGTCCCTGGATTCCATCTAATGAAGAACGGGGCCTGAGGTATGAGTATTACTTTCAATAAATATGTATATTTTATTACCTACTTAGCTCTTTGAGAAATGGTTACATCGAAGGTCTATTAATCTATGAGCTCCTGGAGGACGAGGACAGATTGTTGGAGGGCCCTCCTAGCATGTTAAAAATTAGTGACGGTGATAACAATGCTGATGACAATGATGATTAGACTCAGCACTAGGGCCGGATCCAGTCCCTTAACTTCTCTGGATGAAGTGTCTTCCTTTGTTAAAGCAGGATAATGAGACTCTCCCGCTGTTGTTTGTGAGGCCAATTAACTACTGTCTTGGAAGGACTCAGACCTATAAACACTTTGTAATCTATTCAGATGTAAAAAGCTTGTTGATGAGGGCTTTAGTTTGTGAACTTAAGCATATAAAAGTTAGGAAATGCAAATGTTCAGGCCTGCCTTCTATCTAGGCTGCCAACTCCATCCTTATCTGCTCCGTAATAGCTTTTCTAGTGATTCAAGCTCTACAAAACAAGAAACTAATGGTTCTGCATTACAAACAAACAAGCAAAGCTCTATATGGAATGAGAATAAGTTGGCCTTCATAAAGAAATTCTTTTCCATTTGTAAATAATGGGTTGAGGAGTGTGTGTGTGTGTGTGTGGTGTTTGTGTGTGTTTTTGTTGTTTTGGAGTTTGTTTTTTTCATGGTGACATCAAGGCCGAAATATACAGTCATCCCTTGATATCCGTGGGAGACTGGTTCTAGGACCCCTGCAGACACCAAGATCCACTCATGCCATATGACAGCTTATATAAAATGTCATATAATTTGCATACAAACTACAAACATCTTATAATACCCAATACAGTGCTTACACATCACATCAGTTGTGTGGTTTCAACGTAGTACTTGACACGTGGCAAATTCAAATTTTGCTGAATACTTTCAATCTGCAATTGGTCGAATCCACAGATGCAGAAGCCATGGATGTGGGGAGTCGGCTGTGGTTATATGGCAGATCTGCTTTTGGAAAGCATGCCGATTTAAAAAGAGTAGCAGAACTCCCAACACATAGTTTTATTTGTACCCAGTAATGGGCCGGCAGGATGCATTTCTGCCAATTCTCAGACTGACTGGAGGGAGGAGAAGGAAGAGGAATCTGGATGGAGTCCTGTCTGAATCACTCTCAATCACTCTCGCCTGCATCAGACCATTGTTTTACCCCTTTGCCCTTCCCCTGTTAACTAATACATTTTATAGCTTCTATAATTTACAAACCACTTTAGTAATTCTTATCTCATTTAAACTTAAGGACAAGACCCTGAGGTGGTCAATGCCTTTATTTATACTGTTTTACAGATGAGGAAATTGACCTCTTAAGATGTGAGGTTTGCCTTGCCCCAGTCTTCTTAGTCTGTGGTCATTTTGATGACAATCCACACAATGTGGCTTGGAAGGAAGCCTCTCCCAGTGACGTTGGTGCTGGAGACAAAATGACATCAGTGGTTGAAGATTCTGTTTTGGATTATAGAAAAAGATGGATAAGACTGGGTGCTCTTCTAGATGGGGGAATTCACTTGAATTTTGGGGATCCTCACATTTCTTGAGTATTTGCAGTGGGTCTGGTTTGTGCTAAACTACTGACAAGCAGTATAGCCTAGTGGTTAACGGCATGGTTTTCGAGTCCTAACTTTGCCATTTCACCAAGTTATTTAATGTCCGCATACTCTTCTGAGACAAAATGTATAAGATTATATAAAATGTAATAGTCCCTCATAGAGTGTGAGATTAAATGAGTTAATACATAGAGAATTCGTATAAGCACTCACATTAGTGACAGCCCTCAGGCCACACAGTGAGGAGAGGCTTGGCGACTGGAATATGCATCCAAGTCCCTCCAGAGCTTGTGTTCTTAAACCACTGACCTTTTCTCCTCTGAGACTACATACTTGTAAATGCCAACACACCAAGGCTCTGATGTCATCATCCACTCATTCAAACATTTACTGTGTGCTCACAGGGTGCCAGGCCAAGCTAAATACTGGGAATAAGTTCTCACCATGAGAAAAAACGCAACTCTCACTGGGGGGTCCAGGACATGGGCTTGGCAACTGCAGCAAGAAAGGAGAATTCCATGTGATAAGTACCCCAATGACAGGAATCCTAGGATGCTGGAGTCCCAGGAAAGAGGCCGCAAATGCAGTCTTGGGGAAGGAGATGACCCCAGAGTTGAGCCCTGAAGACAAGCCAGGCAGGAGTGCAGAGGACGCAGAGGCTTTGTGAAGAGAGCAGTTCACTGGTGAGCAGAGTATGAGAAGCCAGGGATGGTGCTTCAGGAAGGAGTCAGGGGAGTTGAGAGAGGCTGCCGAGGGCTAAAACCAGAGCAGGTCAGAGAGCAGGTCTGGAGGGTCTGGTGCACCAGCCCTGGAATGTGAGAAGTGGCCTCAGATCATATTTGCATTTAGGCAAGATTGGTGCCTGCCATGGGGAGAGCAGATGGGGTGGGCATAGGGGCACCAAACCAGAGACAGGGAGTTGAGTGAAGGAGGTGGTGGTGGGGTTGGGTTTAGAGAGAGAGGCTTGAATTCTAGGACAATGCCATCCAACTTCTAAAAAGGCCTATTATCCTGCCCTTTGGTGACCTCTTTTGTCCGTTAATTACATTTAACCAGATTTGTTAGGGGGAACTACCTGGTTTCATCTGACAGGTGTAGGGATGGAGTAGGGGAGAGTCATGCCCATTTCTTGGCATGTCTTGACAACATATCTCTGGGAACCGAATTTAACCCAGGGGCTTACTTCTTTGAAGGAGGCTAGTTAGCCGCAGGAAATGAACTGATGCCCTGAGAAAGTCTCCTTAAACTACAAAGGAGAGAATTGGAGGGGTTTGGAGATCCTGAAAACACCAAAGGCTTCAATGCAGGCCTCTAAAAGGTTCTGTTCCCACCCTGAGGCTGGCACCTTGAAAGACAAAGGTTGAAAGGTAGACAGATGGAAGGAAGAGACTTCTAAGGATTGATTATTGGTGCAGGAAGGCACTGCAAAGAGATGAACCTTCATTTATTGAGGAATATCTGGCCTTTGCCCAGCTTTTCCCCAGACGAAGCTGCTTCACAGAGCCTGACCTGGGAGAACTGAGATGTAGCACTTGCCAATTTCTATGGTGTAAATAATCCCACCGTGTCTGATTTCAGCCTACTAATGTGACATCAATAAACACAGAGTTGGGAAGAGATGTACAGTACCATACGCTTCTGTAGTGTTTGCACAATATAGACAAAAATACAAACAGGCAGACGTAAATAACCTCTAGAGGATTGATTGTAGTAATAAATAATTAGGAAGCAATGCATTTAAAAATATATATCAGCTTTGTTTTAAATACAGTTTATTTAATTGTAAGTTTATATAATGTAATTTTTATAAATGGCTGTGCAGATTTCCTGGTCCCACCGCCTGACTTGAAGACACATTTGGGCCACGTTTACCCATTTTGTTCCATCACCTTGTAGGCTGTTGTTACATCTAAGGAATGGTCTGGATTAACTGCTCCCTACATAAACAGCAGACTATTTTCCTTTTAGCCTGAGTTCAGAGAGCATTTCTTCTCCTTTTCTGGAATGTCAGACTTTGGCTTTTTGCATTTGTTATTTCCTGAGAGGCTTGATTCCAGTTTTAACACTCTCTTTGTTCCTCTGCCTTCCACTCCCCATATCCAGACAACCACCAAGTCCTTGTCCTTCCCTACAACTTCCTCTTCTGACTCCCAGCAGTGTCTGTTCCCACCACCGCCCAGCATAAGTCAGGATTCGACTCTTTCATGCTGATTGCTGTAGTGTCTGCTCTGATGTACTTTCCCCTGCCTTTTGCCTTCTACATTCACCCAACCCATCATGTTGAGCTCCCATCATCATTCTAATCATGCCCCTGCTCTGTTTAAGATTCTGTGGTGGGACCTGCTCCTTATCAGATCATTCCAGGCTCCCTGTTCTTTAATCAGCCATCGTACTTTTGCCCCACTGCTGTGCAGGACAGACTCAGAGCCGCTTGGGCCGAAGCCTCTCTGTTCTTCTTACACCCGAGGCCATGCTCATGCATTTACTGATGCATAGCATTTGTGTTGACCAGACCTACTGACATGTCCCAGATAATTTCTGGAACGTGTGTCCTCCTGATTTGACTCACTTCCTGGGGTAATTTTAAAATCTGAATCAGCAGCACAGAGGGAGAGAGTGCCTGGAAGTCACAGTTGCAGCCAAGGTGAGTCTGGGCATGGTAGCCTGTGCCTGTACACCCAACTGCTTATGAAGCTGAGGTAAGAGGATCGCTTGAGTTCAGGAATTCAGGACCAGTCTAGGGGACATAGCTCATCTCACACACATATAAAAAATGGGACTTGATGTCCATCAACTCTATCAATAGATAAAGGGATAAATAAAACATGGCATAGTCATAGAATGGGATATTATTCAGGCTTAAAAAGGAAGGAAATTCTGACACATACACCAACGTGGATGAACCTGAAGGGTGTAATGTTAAGTGAAATAAACAGACAAATACTGCATGATTTCACTTAAATAAGATACTTAAAGTAGTTAAATTCATTGAGACAGAAAAGGCACACAAGAAGCTGTGTACTGGGTATAGAGTTTCAGTTTTGCAAGATGACGAAAAGTTCTGGAGACTGGTTGCAGTACTTAACACTACTAAACCTTACATTTAAAAATGGTTAAGATGACAAATTTAAGTTATGTATAGTTTACCACACTTGAAATGTATTATTATTATTTTTTATTCATTGCGTCCTTTCTTTTTTTATTTTTTATTTCAATAGATTTAGGGGATAAAATAGTTTTAGTCTGGGCTTTAAGAGTACCCACCACCCCCACCTGTGCACATTGTACTCAATAGGTAATTCAATTTTTTTTTTTATTTGAGTTGGAGTCTCACTCTGTCACCCAGACTGGAGTGCAGTGGCCGCTCACGGCCACCCCAGCCTCGACCTGCTGGGCTCCAGCGATCCTTCCGCCTCAGCCTTCCAAGTAGCTGGAACTACAGGTGCGCACTACCACGCCCAGCTGCTTTTTGATTTATTGTAGAGATGAGGTCTCACCAAGTTGCCCAGGTGGGTCTCAAACCCGCGGGCTCAGGCAATCCACTCACCTCAGCCTCCCAAAGCGCGGGATTACAGGCTGAGCCACCGAGCCTGGCCCCAAATTTTTTTTAATTAAAAAAAAAAATAGTGAGAACTTGAGTAATTGGAGGAGGAAGAGAATGGACAGGCAAAAGGCTCATGAAGAGGATGAAAAAAGACTTCTCCAGAATAGAGAAAAGCTCTTCCAATCCCCTCCCTGCTCATCTCCATTGCTGTCCTTACTACAAGACATTGTCATGATTTGTTTCGGTCTTGAGGCAGACTTTGTGCCTCATGCAAACCCTAACACAAAGACGAGTAATAATTGTGAATGAATCGAATGGATAGTAAATGAAAGAAGGAAATGTTGAAGAAAAACAGACTGGGGAATACTATGGCCGACTCTGCTAGTTGGCTTATCTAAAGCCCATAATCCAGATTCCCTCTTCTATGCTTGCCTTTGCTATGGAGCCTAAAAACAAAATTCTTACTTTCTTGGATCCTCTCACAGCTGGAGATAGCCACGTGTAAGGCATGGCCAAGGATAAGTGAGAAGAAACCTATTGGGGCACTTTTGAGGGAAAGCTTTTCTTTAAAAAGAGAAGCCAACTTTAATGCCACGTTTCACTCTCTTTTTTGGGCTTTGGAGACAGATGTAATATCTGGAGCTATGGGAACTATCTTGTGACCATGAGGGAAAGATCAAGAGAATAACCAAGGTATTATTTCTGACATCCCTAAGATACTGGGATACTAACACCTATCTCTGGACTTTATATGTGAGAAAAAATAAGCTCCTATTTGTTTAAGCTACTTTGTGTAGGCAAAGGATTCCTAGCTGCTACAGATATGGTCCTCTCCATTTGGCCTAGTTGATTCTATTTGATTTTCAAGGATTCAATGTAGAAGCCACTTTCGTTCAATGTAGAAGACATTATGTAATCCACTGTGCTAACCTCTATGCTAGGTTCTGGTTTTTGCAGGCTTCTAGGAAGTCTTCCTGGACCACCTAGGACTGAGTGAGGTGTTTCTTTGGGGGTGATCATATAATAGCTTATACTAATGCCTCTCACAGCATTGATCACCTGCATTGTCATCTACAAATGTAGATTCTTCATTTGATGGCGAGTTCTTTGAGGACAGAGATCATGGATCTGAGTTATTTTTACATCCCCAGTGCACCAGGCAGTTCCCGGCGCTTACATGAAAAGCACTCCATTCGTTGAATAAATGGATGAAAACAGTACCATTTCAGATCAGTTCAGATTTGAAAAGCACAAGAGCCCCGTTTGTTACCTTCTTTATGTGATGGAGAGTGTCGCTTTTCTCCTCCCTCCTCTGTCTCTCACACACATGAATATGCACACACACACACACACACGTGCACACATGTGCACATGAGTGAGGGCTTCTTCCTTTGGCATGACCTCACATGAATCAGGCACATGGAATGGGGATGGAGAGCCAAGGCCCTTTATAAAATTAATTATGAACAGGCTCTGAGAAGCCGCTGCAGAGTTGCTGGCAGCCAGGTTCTTAGCCTTTTGGCTGCAGGGATTGGACACTGCTGGGAGGAGCAGCATAGGTAAAAATAAGCTAATTAGGCCTGGTGTGTGGCTGTGCTTTGAGAGTGTCCTGTGTTTCTGCAGTACACTTGCTGTCGCTGCGTACTGGAGAGAGGTCACACCCCTGGAATAGGGAGTCCTAGGCAGTTTGTTGGGGCTAACACAAGGGCAAGGGGAGTTCGCTGGGTAAGATAGGAGTTTGGGTAATTCTTTTAGAACATGCTCATTGTCAGCACAGACTGGCAGCTCAGAAGAGGAGGAATCCACCTCTCGCTGAACCAAAGCTTACTTTAGCAGTTTTTTCATCTATTCAGCATCTGGGAGACAGGAGGTCCATGCTGGGCGGACATTTCGCACTTGTGCTTAGCAGCTTTTTCTCCCTAAGACAGAAGCTGTGCAGCATAGTGACAAAGAGCCTGCATGTGAGTGTCAGGCAGCCCTGAAGTTGATTCCTGGGATCTGTCACAAACTATGGTGTAGCCAGAAGTAAGTACCTTCTCTAAGTCTCAAATACCCCATCTGAGAAATGGAACCCTAGTAATTTCCCCAAAGTCTGTTTTGAAAATGAAAGGAGTATGACTAGTGCAATGCTTGGCATATAGTAGCCAGTATTAATATTGTTTTGGTGATCATTGTTTATTCCAAAGAATATAGGCTCTCTGTGTGTGTGTGTGTGTGTGTGTGTGTGTGTGTATAAAACATGCACATGCATCCATCCCCTTTTTGAACTCCCAGATTTTTATTTATTTATTTTATTTTTTATTATGTTAAAAATCTGGGGTACAATTCAGGGTTAGGTACATAAGTGGTCATCATACAGGTAAAGCTTAGGCCTTCCTCTGGTCCCTGAGCACCCAGATTTTAAACATCTGCAGATGAAAGTTTACTTTGGATACTTTTCAGGTCTCCGTTTAGCAGTGTGTTTTGGTTACTAATCGGAGCTCATATTTATTGAGCCAAGCACATGCCTCATTTAATTTAATCTTCATGAACAACCCTAGCAGGTCAGTCCAAATCGCTCCACCAAGACGTAGAGAGGTTCATCTTTGTTCAAGGCCTGGCTGGATTCATTTCCTGAGGACTCACACTCTTAGCCTCGCCTGTAACAGGCCTGCCTTCCATAAAAATGTTGTGTTTGTGTTGAGTGTGTCTTGTTGAATAGGCAGGCTTCTTCCTTTTTAACTTCACTTGAACTGTTGACTCTGCTCGCTTGCTGTGTAGCTCTCTCTTGTTCAGATCAGCTTGTTCTTTTCTCAAAGCCAACCTATTTGCACAAAAGCACTAAGGAGCTCAAAGATTGCTGAATGTTTAACATTCACAGGCAAGATGCCACAGTAACCAAAAACACTTGAAACATGACCCAGACAAGGGGGCGAGGGAAGGAGAGGCCGGGAAGAGGAGTCTCAGCCAGATTGCTGGCCAGTGGAGATCTCATTCAGGTTCCTGTCATAGGCACAAGGAATGGCAGCTTGGTGAGTTTAGGTAAACACCAGCCAGCGCCCGTTCTTGTTCACATCTGCCAGTGGTAATGGCCTTTGGCCGTAGAGCCTAACCCCAAACAAAAGAGCTATTGATGGAGTTGAGCCTCTGAGTAATGCTAAGGACACATTTAGATGGGTAGTCTTGGAGATAGGACCCATGGTTGCAATGAAATCGGGGCAGTTGCTTACTTCTGGCCCTTTTATTTCTCCTTCACATAGAAGGTAGATGGCTGGGATGATCCTGATGACGGGCAGGGAGATGGCACACATAGCCACGGTGGAAATCAATTCAAGAAGGATAGATTCTTTACTTGTGATCTGAATTTTGTATCCTAGCTTGCTGGGAGTTTTCCTTTTAAGTCAGCTATAAACATTTTTCTTCCTGCTGTAACACATAGGGGGTACATGGACCATATTTCCTTCTTAATTGCAGACTGAGGGGTATAAATTTGCTGAATGGAAATATAATGCTTGTGGATTGAACTGAATTGGGTTGTCAAGTTACATTCAAGAAAGCGTTCTTTAGTGGAGAGCAGGTATGTAAGTCCAGAGTTCTTGGCTGGAAAGGAGAAAACACAGGAGAGTAGAAATGCCAGGTGCATGACACCGCTGTGGCTGGCAGATAAACAGTTCATGTGTTTGGGGAGCGAAACACAGCTTTGAAATGTAGTGCTGCTCTGATGACACTCCAAATCGATGAGGAAATTGAAAAACAAACAAACAAAAAGAACGACCTTGGGTATAAGTTGTTTAATTTTGCATACAATAGTCCCCCCTTATCTCTGATTTTGCTTTCTGGGGTTTCAGTTAACCGCGATTAACTGCAGTCTGAAAATATTAAATGGGAAATTCCAGAAATAAACATAAGTTTTAAATTGTGCACTGTTCTGAGAAGTGTGATAAAATCTTGTGGCCCATGATGTGAATCATCGCTTTGTCCAGTGTGTCTATGCTGAATGCACTACTGCAGAGGAAGAAAGATAGTATATACAGAATTCAGTACAATCTGTAGTTTCAGGCATCTACTGGGGATCTTGAAATGTATCCCTGTGGATAAGGGGGTGGGGCTCTTTCTTTTATGTGGGAAATGTATCTTTAATGGACTCTCAAGAAACATTTTGATGAGTTGTTTCCTCTTGCTACTTTGAAGTGAGAAGGAAATAGTACATCCAAAATTAACTTAAAAGTAGGGTTGCCATCGATGACCATACATGATGAATTAAATTGTGGAGAAAAAAATAAACTGTGGGACTGAGGGAGTGAGGATGGAGACCAGGAGTTGTATTCTTGGTAAGAATTCTTATCTGGGCTCGGTGGCTCAGCCTGTATTCCCGCGCCTTTGGGAGGCTGAAGTGAGTGGATTGCCTGAGCCCGCGGGTTCGAGACCCGCCTGGGCAGCGAGACCTCATCTCTACAATAAATCAAAAAATCAGCCGGGTGTGGTGGTGCATGCCTGTAATTCCGGCTACTCGGAAGGCTGAGGCGGAAGGATCGCTGGAGCCCAGCAGGTCGAGGCTGCGGTGGCCGGGAGCGGCCACTGCACTCCAATCTGGGCGACAGAATGAGACTCCAACTCAAAAAAAAAAAAAAAAAAGAATTCTCATCTATATGAGTGGACTACATCCTGAGGAACTAGCTCATGGAGGAGGTGGAGCCGTGTGGGCCACGTGGGAAAAGGAAGTTCTTGCATGGTGGGAGGAAGCCTGGAGCCAGGGGTCTCTTTTGAATGCAGCTTGCTGGAAATCTGTACCATGCTTGTCCATGAGACTATTTCCATGCTGTTGGCCTCAGTCATGAAATTTCATCACCAGTGATCAGTTTTGGGAGGTCTCAAAGAGTTAGTCTTTACTTCCCCATAGGCCTGAGATTTTGGTGGGGGTGATTGGGGTTTGTGGTTTCTTCAGCAGCTCTTGTGAATTTCATGCTACCTTGAGTACAACAGTGCCAGGGACGATTTTGTACTGAGGTTGTGAGTCCAGCTTCCCACTCGAAAAGAAACAGGTGTGTAAAGCAGAGAAGCAGAAGGCAGGCACATGGTTGTGTGTGGAGCTGAGGAGATCTTGTTTTCTTTCCCTTCAAACTAGAGCTTTTGGCTGCTGGAAGGAAACAGAGGCCGAATGAGATCTTTCTTAATAGTATTTCAAGGCATTCATCCTACAAAGCTCCCTTGAGACAAGGGATCTGATTTCCCTACCAAGTGTACTTGTTTCACCCCATCCACATGTAGATGATGGAGTTCCAGTTGAGAAGAAAATACTGAGCATGCTCAGAATTAGCAAGTTGTCTGGATGACTGTGGGTGAGTGGGAGCCTTTTGCCGATGACAATGTCCTCTTGGTGGGGGTGAGTGATGGAGCTGCCTAGTACCTCTAAAAATATCAGTGTAGAGATTTTTCAAATGATGTTGGACCAGAAGTTATTTGTGTGAGCAAGCTTTAAGTCATCTAAGACAATGAATTGTCCACAAGTAATGAGGGTTGATCTGCTTTTTTTTTTTTAATTAATTTTTGAGTAGGGGCCTTTTTTTGCCCAGACTGGAGTGCAGTGGTATGATCATGACAATCATGGTTCACGGCAGCCTTTACATCCTGGGCTCAGGTGATCCTTCCACCTCAGCATCCTAGGTAGTTGGGACTACAGGTGTGCAACACCATGTCTAGCTAATTTTTTTTTTTTTTTGTAGAGGTTTCGCTATATTGCCCAGGCTACAACATTGAGCCCAGTCTCGTACTCGTGGGCTCAAGCAATCCACCTACTTTGGCCTCCCAAGGTGTTGGGATTACAGGCATGAGCCATCAAGGCCAGCCTGACCTGCTTTCAGATGGTCCCTCCTCTTAAGAAAGTAGGGACTGATTAACCTCTGGTTTCTCTTTCTCCAGGAGTTCAGTAAAAAAGAAAAAATTTCAAGGTCAAAATACCAGAATCAGCAGCTCAAGGTCCCGGTATCTTCATTTTTGACAAGCACCCCAAGAATTACACTCTAAAACACTCCTCTAGACTCATGGCCAAAATCATATGACTGGCAACAAACAGTTCACTGGAAAATGGGGACAATGCCTTTTTCTACCTGAGGCAAAGTGTGGGCAACCAGAGCACAGGCCTTCTTGATGGCTTCTTAGCAAGATCCCCTTGCCCTGTTTTGCAGTGACCCTTTGGTATCTAGCTGTTGCTTCTAGCTTCTGAAGGCATCTCTCAGAGGTAGACATCGGCAGACTTGAGCCTGTACATCCACCTGGAGACTAGCTTCACATTAGGTAAATATATCACGTGCATCTCAGGCCAGGCAAATTGAGTAATGGGGAGATGTGTTAGGTAGAGGGGTCCGGTGGAAGACCTCCCAGTCTGATTAAGTGAACTCCTAGACTGTGTGCTTCACTTTAGTCGTAGTTGAACTTTATATTCTAGTGGGGTAGATAAACACTAAACAAGAAATTACCCAAGTAATAATAATTCTGGACTGTAGTAAGGGCTAAGGAGAAAATACAAGTGTGTAGTGTCACAGAGAGGGGGATGGGTGGGGGGCAACACCATATAGGGAGCCGAGGAAGTCCTGGTTATCACAGGTGACTTTTTGAACAGATGCTCAATCAAGGGGTGATTCTAGTGCTCTGCTTGCCTTGGGCTCGTGCAGACAGTGCTAATCCCCATCCACCACTAATCTTTACCTCTGTCTGACCTTGTGAAAAGCACATGCGTGCACGCGACTGTTGAGTAAATTCCCTCGTTGATGAGAAGCCACGCGGGCGTGGACCTGCTTCGCCAAGCAGAAAGCGGGAAGAGTGACAGGATGTCAAGCAAAGCGTGGTCCTGCTGGAGATCTGGGGAAATCCAAAGGAAGGGAGGCAGGGGGCAGTGCCCCAGAGACCATATTGGAATTGCAATCAGACATCTTGGCTTATAATTTCAGCTCTGCCACTGGCCTACCCTCGGCCCTTGGGCAAAAAACAAAAACAAAAACAAAAAAACGCATCCAAGCCTCAGTTCCCTCTGCTTTAAAACAGGAATGATACCCAGCTCCGAGGGCTTTTTTTTATGGTTCAGGGAGCGGACACGTGCAAAGCACTTGGCAGAATGCTGATCTGTAGTAGCTGCTGATTATGTGTCCTCCCTGGCTCCCTCCTTCCCTCCCTCTTTCTCTTCCTACCTCTTTTACTTCCTTTCTTCTTTCTTCTCTCCCGCTCTTCCTTTCCTTTTTTCTTCCTTCCTTCTTCCTTCCCTCCCCAGCATACCCAGGAAGGAACAATGACAAGCGATGTAGCTAATCCTGGTCTCAGATTGGAGACAGGTGAACTACCCCCTACCCTCTCCCTGTGTTCTGAGGCTTGTTAGGCGAAATTGGCAGAATGCAGGACCGCCCGGGTGATTTAGCTTGTGCTTGTCTCTGAAAGAGAAGACATTCTTTTGATGCTGTTTTCTTTCTCCTTTAAAAAACACACAGCACCATGCAGCTGAAACCAGAGCATTGTCTGATCCCCTCCTTTATCTTACTCTAGCCCAAGCTTTGGTCTGCCTTATTTGGGACCTCAGGGCAGGAAGAAGAGCTGTTAGAGGGATGGTGGTGGGGAGACAAGTGAAGTGCTCTTCCTTTCCAAGGCAGAGCTGGCGTGAGTGGTTCTTGGCTTGCCAGCAGTGTGGATGAGTGTGCTTAGCTGTTTTTGGCAGCTATTTCCTGATTTACTTGGCCTTGGCTGGATTCCTTTATTTTAGCTAAGAATGGCTGTTACGGCCTCATTTTGGGGTGGTGGGGGAGGGGGCGTGTGGAAATACAAACATATTAGCTGTGGAAATAATATTTATTGAGCATCTATTATTATTATTATTATTATTATTATTATTATTTTGAGTTGGGGTCTCACTCTGTCACCCAGACTGGAGTGCAGTGGCCGCTCCCGGCCACCGCAGCCTGGACCTGCTGGGCTCCGGCAATCCTTCCGCCTCAGCCTTCCGAGTAGCTGGAACTACAGGCGCGCCCTACCACGCCCAGCTCATTTTTGATTTATTGTAGAGATGAGGTCTCGCCAAGTTGCCCAGGCGGGTCTTATTTTTTTTTTTAAGAGACAAATTTGTACTCTGTTGACCAGGCAGGAGCCCAGTGGTGTGATCATACCTCACTGTAGCCTTGACATCCTGGGCTCAATCCTCCTGCCTCAGTCTTCCATGTAGCTGGGACTACAGACATGTGCTGCCATATCTGGCTAATTTTTAAAAATGTTTTGTAGAGATGGGAGTCTTGCTGTGTGGCCTAGGCTGGTTTCTAATTCCTGGACTCAAGCAGTCTTCCGGTTTTGGGCTCCCCAAATGCTGAGATTATAGGTGTGAGCCATTGTACCCAACTTGAGAACCTATTATATGCCTAGCTCTACACAAAGTAAGCTTTTTTACTAGACAGTCCGATGATGGCCCTTGTACTAGAGGCACTAGATGTGAGAAAGTCTAAGACTGTCGGTAGGAGAGGAATCGGGAGAGCTTTAAGAGACAGGTAGATCTTTTCTAAATTGCTAAAAGGGTCCACTTCACCAAGCACTTACTGAGCATCTATTACGTGAATAGGCTGTGGCTCCAGCTCCCAAGTAGCTCTTGGCTGAGTGGGAGAGAGAGACAATATACCAGGAAAAGTTGTATAGTAGAAGCATAAGGGGGATTCTGTGAGGATGTGGAGAAGAGAGTGACTGAGTGAGGCTGGAGGAGTCTTCGCCTCTCCCTGGGGTAGAGGAAGGGACGGGGGACCTCAGGGGGTGGGGAGGAAGGGATTCTAGGCAGAACATGAGGGTGGAGCTCCTGGATAACGCTCAGCCTGGAATCCCATGCCTTGGGAGGCTGAGGTGAGTGGATTGCCTGAGCCCGCGGGTTCGAGACCTGCCTGGGCAACTTGGTGAGACC
>NW_007249757.1:830551-862427 GCF_000164805.1 Carlito syrichta | reverse complement strand
AAAAAAAAAAAAAAAAAAAGAGTCAGGGTATTTAACAAGTTGACCACCTGCTGGGCTAGACCTTATAATTTACCCAATAATTGCTGAAGGTGGGAGGTGGAGTGGAAGGGCTGGGATAGCAGAAGCCTCTTGGGCTGGTGGCCGATTCCTAACTGATGCGACGTGCTTGTGCATATCGGTGGAGTGTCAGACTGCTCCCAGGCGAGACAGAAAAGATCTCATGGGGAGGGATGGTGGTGTGGGCTGACTGAGGCTGGGGAGTCGTAAGAGATGATTTTTGGAAGGTAGTTGGGGGCGGGAGTACAAATTGCCATTTATACTCAGCCGAGGAGCCTGGCCCTTAAAGAAAGCCAGTGGGAGCTGTGGAAAGGTTTTCTGCAAAGGGGGCGTGGGAGGGAGCTGTGTTCTGGATGTTTGGCCCTGCGTCTCTGGACGAAATGGACTGGCCAGCCAGGGAGAGGCATCAGGAGATCTTTTTCAGGATTCCCAGAAAGGTAAGAGAGTCCAGATGAAGGGTGCAGCAGTGAGGCAGGCTATGGGCTTGGGTTCAAGATGTCCTGATGAGGTCAGGTTCCAGGACTGGTGATTAATTGGATGTGTGAGGGGAGAGAGAGAAAGAGAGGACTTAGGGTGACCCTCTGGGTGTGGGCATGGGAGAAAGGTGGCACCAGGCAATAGAATCCAGGGGAGAAGCTGGGAGTGAGGCGGGGTGGGCAAAGGGGTGTGAGGAGGGGGCTGTGGGTGAGCATCTCAGGCCAGGATGCCTGTGTGTGAAAGCAGCAGGGTGGAGTGTGCTGGGTGCAGGAGATCCCACTGATGCCTGAGTGACGTGACTGGAAGGAAGAAGGGGGCATCCGTTGGATGTGTGATGAGATTCATCCGTGTCTTGGAGCCGGCAGGAAGGATTTGGACTTGATGGCATCAGGGAGTGACAGGTTGAAAGGGTGTTAGGATTAGAGCTGTGTTAATATTAGGCTGGCAGCTGAGTGTGGGTTGGGCTGGAAGAAAAGATAATGGAGAGAAAAGTCAAGTGGGAGGCTGGCGTGAGATCCATGCACTTTAGGGGTCTGGGGGCACAGTGGGAGTGGGTCAGGGGCTGTTGAAAGGAACAAGGGGGAGTGTAAATGGGGCATTTCAGCTCTTTGCTGCTTTATCTTTGGGGTTTGGCAAAAGATTTCACTTGATCTAAGAGTTCTGCTGCTAAAATAAAATTTGCAAACCACTGCACTAAGCAAAGGAGGGAAGTGTTGTGAGGCAGACAGGGAGTCGACCTGGAAAAGCCGTGCAGAAACTTCAATAGTGTGGGTGGGGTTGTGTTCTGTAGCAGAGGCAGTGAGATGCATTTATCTGTGAGATTTAAAAAATTGTACTTTGTGTTCGAAGCCCCAAAGTATCAAAGAGTAGCATGAGACTCAACTGTATCCTCTCATTTTCTTGTTTCACAAATATTTATTTTGTGCCCTGTTAGGTACTGAGTAGCACGCAAAAACTCAGCTGCTTCTCGAAAGACCTTATTGTTGACAAATATAGCAGTTCCCCCACCCAGCCTTGGTTTTGTTTTCTGTGGTTTCAGTTACCTGCTGTCAGCTGTGGTCTGAAAATATTACATAAAAAATTCCAGAAATACATAATTCATAAGTTTTGAGTTGCACACCTTTCTGAGTATTTTTGTTATTCTTCTATGTTATTATTGGTTATTGTTGTTCTCTCTTACTGGGCCTGATTTATAAATTAAACTTCATCATAGTTGTGAATGTACAAGAGAAAACACAGCATAGTATACACAGGGTTTGGTACTATTTGTGGTTTCAGGCATCCACTGGGGGCCTTGGAATGCATCCCTTTGGATAAGGAGGACTACCATGTAGGAATAGCTACAACTCAAAGACTAGCTAAGTCAAGTGTAATAAGTGTCATAAAAGGTGTCACGAGAGTAGGAAAACAAGAATGTATCAATGTAGGTAAAAGCACAGCGACTCATGTTAAAGAGATGAGCGCATCACCTAAAAAATCTTCCAACCAAGTCGGGCTCGGTGGCTCAGCCTGTAATCTCGCGCCTTTGGGAGGCTGAGGTGAGTGGATTGCCTGAACCCATGGGTTCGAGACCCGCCTGGGCAGCAAGACCTCATATCTACGATAAATAAAAAAATCAGCCGGGCGTGGTAGCGCATGCCTGTAATTCCAGCTACTCGGAAGGTTGAGGCGGAAGGATTGCCGGAGCCCAGCAGGTGGAGGCTGCGGTGGCTGGGAGCGGCCACTGTACTCCAGTCTGGGTGACAGAGTGAGACTCCACCTCAAAAAAAAAAAAAAAAATCTTCCAACCAGAGAGTGGCTCAGGTGGGACAGGCAGCGCGTCCCAGAAACAGAACTCCCTGGGAGGGCCCCTGGAGCAAGTGAGACACTGTAGACCCTCTGAATTTTCAGCTTACCATAAGAGGAGAAAGAAAGACCTGGGGGGGAAGGAGCAGGGAGAAGGAATTGCTGGCAAGGGTCACAAAGGGGTCAGGTGGGTGAACTGATGAGGAAACAAGAACCAAGAAGAGAGTTAGGTCCATGGAGACAGCATGGTAGGATGGGGACCAGTAGATGACACAGGGGTAGGGAGGCAGGATCTGACCTGATGAGCTGGGTGTACTGGAGGAGACACTTTGCTGCTCTGGTTTCCCTAAAAGTATTGTAATAATGGAGTTTGCCTGGGTCCCCGATGAGTCCCACCTTTCTTCTTCCAGCGTCCACAGCAGACATAACAAACTCCATCTCAGCATTTTTTCCCCTTTGAGCCCAGAACCAGCTTCATTTCTCCCCAGCAACCCAGGCAACCACTCCTACTCAGATGGTGTAGACGTGTGAGACGAAACTTCTTTGTGAGTCCTAGACTGCGTAATCCAGAAGGGCTCTTTCATAACTGACATTTTAGGATTCTATAATTTACCAAGGACTGCAGACCTATGACCCGTCAACATGTTCAAGTTCCCCGGGATGCCATTTCCCCCTCTTCTCTGTATGCCTAGGGAGATGTCAAACATCCAAGTTTGAAACCCAAGCACCAGCACAGCACAGTCTCAAGGCTTTAAGGAACGTCTTGAGCCTCGAGGTCATGTTTTGTGAATTTAATACAGCCACCTGCCCAGAGCAAACCAATGCGTGTCTTCCTATTTATGAGATCTCTAGCACTTGAGGGACAGAGGAGCAAAGATGTTCTTACAGAATGCAAAGGATCTGGGGTTTCTTCCTTCTTATATTAGGCAGTCAGGTGTGAGCCAAGGATGGCACAGTAACCCTGGGAATCAGGCTCGAGGTGCCACAGATGGAAGAGGCCTAAGGGATTCTGGCCTAAGGCAATGGTGCACCCCTTCTGGTGCTGGAGAAAATGACCCAAAAGAATGCTCCTCCTCTTCAGTCACCATGAGCCAGATGAAGGACATGCACATGCAGGAATTGGGTGGTTCCAAATATGTCCATACTGGCTTGGTGCTGCCTCTCTCCTGGTCTAGTTCCTCAGCCTGTGGTGCAACAAGAATGACTAATGGAGTATGTTTTGCATGTTGGTCCTGAGGCTACATATAGTCAAGTTAAGTAAATATCCTTTATTCTGATAATTTGTTCTTTTTATATTCTGGGAATTCAAATATCCAATATTCCATAAAATGGTGTTAGTATTTTTTTTTTTTTTTTGATTTAGAGTCTCACTCCGTTATCCAGGCTGGATTGCAGTGGCGCGCTCATGGCCACCCTAGCATTGATCTGCTGGGCTCCGGCGAGGCTTCTGCCTCAGCCTTCCAAGTAGCTGGAACTACAGGTGCTTGCGACCATGCCCGGCTAATTTTTGATTTATCATAGAGATGAGATCTCGGCTAATTTTTGATTTATCATAGAGACGAGATCTCGCCAAGCTGCCCAGGCTGGTCTTGAACCCATAGGCTCAGGCAATCCGCTCACCTCGGCCTCCCAAAGTACTAGGATGACAGGCTGAGCCACCAAGCCCGGCCAGTATATATTTATATATTTTTTAATGTTCTTGCTTTGGCAAGGGAAAAAGTTGGCAATCCTATTTGAGCTTCAAAAACCTTTTTAGGAAAGTGTCTTGGACCATAGATCCAAATTCCAGGGAGCTACTCTTTAAGATCTAGGTTTAGTGAAAACATCAGTGACAATGACTCAGGCCCCAGGGGCATTCTTGAGGCTCCTTGGCTCCATCTAGAGCCTCTTGTTCTTGCTTAATCTGACTGTCTCGTTCTGGATTCCTCTGTGCTGGCTATTGGGGCCGATGTGAGCTCAGCCCATATGCTTGGTTCTTGATTCTGCCATCACACTTGGATGCTGACCTTCAGGGCTCTCTTATTCCGTGTGCTGCTTTCATCAGCCATTTCCAGCCAGCTCCAAGTCCTAAGTGCTCAGCCCAGGACCCATGGCCCAGACTCCTCATGGAATCTCAGAAGACAGTCTGCAAGTGAGTTCCTGACTTGATGCTTTTATACTCACTGATTAGTTTTCACCAGTGAACATCAGGAGTCTCTGGCACACCTTTCCAGGATATCAGGCATTCCCAGGAATACTGAGGACAGGAAGACTATGCCGGTCTTGGAAAATACTGTATGAGATGTATTCCCAGAGGAAAGTGTAGGCTGTCATGGTGGCACATTCATTTACAAATGTAAAAAATGGTGGGGACCCTGGAGTGTTTGCTGAGTGGAGAGGAGATCTGTGTTCAAGTTCCCCCTTGCCGTGAATAGTCTTGAGGTCTTAGGTAAGTCATTACAAGTCGATGCCTCATTTTAGGGGTGAATGAAGCAAGGGATTTGGGGGTGGGTCCTCTCTCTAAGGCTTTTTCAAGGTCTTCGGTTCTGTGGTTCTCTGACAGCTTGCCTTGTTTTGAGGTCACTGTATCTTGTGAGAACCATAGTTGGAGATCACTAGACATGCTAACGAGCACCAGATGGGACCCAGTTGATTAGCCCTCAGCTTGGGAGAGAGTGGTTGAATCTGAGATGAGGAAAACTTGAACCATCACTCTCAGGGGACTTTTTCTTTCTGTTCTCCCCCCTCAGAGCCTCACGACTCCTTCATCTTCAGGGGATGCTAAATCATCACTGCATTGTTCTGGCATCATTTCACATGCACTGGCTTGTTCTCTTTAAGTAGACATTGCTCTCATGGAGGGCTGAGACTGAGGCTTTTCAAGTGGTGTGCTGGCAAAATGTTTAATCAATGACTTTCTGGAAAAGGAAAAAAAAAAGCCCTGGCTTGTAGCATGTGCTGATTTCTGGTGTAAAGCTCCCTACCATGGCTGATTTCAAGCTACCAGCAGGATGTCACTGAAGCCAAAAGGATGTGCACAGTTGGCCCTCTTGAGCTGATATGAACCTGTGTGAGCTGGCTTCAGCACCCTCCCTTGACTCCGAGAGAAGACAGCACAGTGCTGGGCACTCATGATATGTTCTCAGGAATCATTTATTCAGCAGTATCCCTGCTGTGAGGGTGAGCCTGGAACGCAAGGCCAGAGGGAAGGTGTTGCTTAGATCTGTCACTCTGGCATTTGTTGTTAGCACCTTTGGAAAGAGAGCCTTTCTCACACGTCTTTTTCATCTTCCATCTGTGGCCAAGCGATCTTTCTCAAGTGCATTTTGGAACATGTCACCTTTTCAAGTCTTTAATGGGCCTCACTGCCTACAAAATGAATTCAAAATGCTTTTGTGTGGCATTCAAAGTCCTTCAGGGGCTGATGGCAAACAGCCTGCCTTATCAATCTCATCTCTGGCATCCCTTGGCATAGATTCGATGTCCTCTCTACCCTTTCAAGCCACTCAAGGTGTCATGGTTTCAAGCCACCTGACCTTTTGTAGGTGCTATGGCCTTGGTCTTGCTTGCCTTTCTTCCACGCGCCTACTGGAGAGGACTCCCTGTGTATTGCTTCCTTTATGAAACCAGACACTGTTTAGTCAGTTAGAGACTTCCTGGTCCCCAAACATGCCTTAGAATCTTTAGAACTCTGTTAGAACATCAAACATATTGTATAATAATATTATCTAGACATTTATCAATTGTGAGCTCCTCGAGGGCAGGGAACATTTCTTGTTGGTTTTATCTTTTGCACTCAGCTACGCCTAGCACATAGTAGGGGACTTTGTGCATGTGTCAAATACCTAACCAGAGAGACAACTGGATTTCACCTCTCCTCACTCTCCCTGCCTCTGATTCAACTGCATAATTAGAGATTGGCAGCAGTTTCAATTCTTCCCTCCCCACCTGGTCTAAACCAATACTAAAAAGTTTTATTTGGTTGACTGTTGTCCTTCTAGGCAGATGAAAGTGGCAATTCAACCCTCTTTTCCTTATCAACCCCTGCATGTGTCAGAGCATTTGAAGATGGTGTGTGTGGGAGCTCCGGCTCTCTGGTGACTTCTCTCGATTTAATTAGTCTGACCTTCTGTGATAATCCCCCTCGGATGTCCCTGGCTCCCCCTTCACTTCTGTATCATATTCAGGCTTCTGCCTTCATCAGCAAAAGACCAACTGCTCGGCTCAGCCTGTAGCATAATTCACAGCTTGGCTCTCAAAAATGAACTTTTACTCAGATGGAGCTGCTCTTAGCATTAAAATTGGCCTGAGAGAGCTAGGAAAGTTTATCTTGGAGCCAGCATGGGGTCCGTTCCTCCAAGTCAAATATTTCTCTTTAAAACTAGAATGAGCTTTAGTGTGGCACTACCAATGGCTTCCTGAAATATTGGAATAGCTTTAAACATTAGCACTTAGTTACAGTGCTAAAGGCTTTCTGGAGAGTTTTTAAGTCTCCCTACCTCCCTGCCCCTGCTCCCCTCTGAATAACCAGGGCTTTCACACATGCTTTCTTTTTTATTTCAGGACATTCAATCTCTCTGCTCAGGAGAAAAAAATGCATTGAAATAGCTCAAGATTGTGTTAATCAAACAGTGATTTATTTTTTGTCTATGCTCAAAAGATTTTCTGAATGAGTTCAGAGGCCACTTTAGAAGGATCTAGAAAGTCAGATGGTACCCCTGGAGCTTCTGGTCTTCAGGATGCTAGAAAAATTCCTGGGAGTTAGTATTTCCTGTTGAAACCCCCCAGCTGAGACTGTGAGCTGTGCTATTGTTCTCTTCATTACCTGTTTCATTCACAATTTTGGAATAAAAACCTTGCAGTATATGAAAGAATGGCTGCTTCCTCAATAAGATAAGATGAGATGTTGAAACCTGTAGCATGGATTTATGCAACATTTATTAATAAACGTCATAAGCCAGGAATACTTTTAACTACTGGAGATGCAGAGATGAACACGGCATGGCTATTGGCAATGAGAAAGCTTCTGAAAGAGAGGGACACTCCAACAAAGACATACAATTGAAACAGGTATCTGGAACCCAGAGCAGGGGACAGCTGGCCCTTTTGGGGAAACTGGGGTGAGTTGTCACAGAGGACAGGACACTTGAGCTGGGTATTGGAGGGTCAACAGCATTTCTACAGCTGTTGCAGGTTGGAAGAAGCACTCTAGGCAGTGTTATGCCTCCTTGAGGAGTGAGTGTGTTTGGAGTGGCTTGAGCCCAGAGAACACAGGAGTGGGTCTTTGGGTAATGTGGCTGGAAGAGTCTGTCTGGTCTGTGGGACCAGCTTATAAGGGTTCTTGCAGCTCTAAGGACATTGTATGTATCCTGTTGACACTACAGTACAGTAGAATTTGAAGCACCGGAAGGATATATTCAGGTTTGATTTTTACAAAGGTAATGGACAGTGGTGTGGCAGAAAGAGGAATGGAAGCCAGTTAAGAACACCATGACAATAGATCCAGAAGAGAAATGATAAGGGCCTCAATGAGGTTAAGGGCGGCAGAGAGATGAGAGGGAGTTGTCTGCAACTGCCAATTAAGATGACCATTCAGGGGCTCAGGGGGTGACATTGCTGGCAGCAGCCATCAAACACCATGGCTGCTAAGGGGCCTGTGAATCGTTAGGGCGGATGTAGGGGGCTCCCTATCACAGAGATTCTTCTAGATGTGAGGGGAGGTATGTCAGGGTCAGAGGCCACTGAGGTTGTTTCCAGTCTCAATGTGGAAGAACGTTTACTGCTTCTTGAATATCCCTGTGCTCACCCACGTTTCCCAACCTCTTGCAGTAAGGCGGTGCCATAGGGTTCTGGCCAAGGGTTATAAGCAAACGTGATTTATGTTGGTTCTAGGTTGAAGTAATGAAGAACTGGCTCTTTCCCTGCCAAGTGACCTGGGAGTTCTGTTTTCCAGATGTGTAGCAATAAAACAGAAGTTCCCCTGGATCTATGAGTCACCACTTGAAAGAAAACTGCCCTGGGAGTTGCCAGATCCACAGTGAACTTTTCATAAATAAGTAATGAATTTTTATTGTTAAGCCACTGAAGTTTTAGGGCTCTTTAAAAAAAAATGAATGAATGAATGAATTTTTTTTTTTTTTTAGAGACAGAATCTTGCTCTGTCACCCAGGCTGGAATGCAGTGGCATGAGCATAGCTCACTGCAGCCTCAAACTCCTGGACTCAAGTTATCCTCCTACCTCAGCCTTCATAGTAGCTAGGACTACAGATATGGGCCAATGCACCCAGCTAATTTTTTGTTTTTTTGTAGACACAGGGTCTCACTATGTTGCCTGGGTTAGTCTCGAACTCCTGGTCTCCAGTGATCCTCCTGTCAGCCTCCCAAAGTGTTGGGATATAGGTGTGAGCCACCGTGCCCAGGCTTTAGAGCTCTTTTTTAACCACCACGTATCCTGTTCTGACAAAAATACTTTCTTCCTCTCCAGGGTTAGTGAGGCCTGGAGAGCTGGGGGTGGCCAGTATCTCTGACTGCAGGTTATTTTAGTTCCTTTATCACAAGCTGATGCATCAGAAAAGTGTATGGAAGGAACCACATGGCAGAGTTATGCTTATCTGCTTCAGAACACTTTGGCTCCCCTTGGCTGGAGAATATGACAGTTTTCTCAAGCAGGCAGCCTCTTGGGAGAAAAAA
Source organism: Carlito syrichta (assembly GCF_000164805.1). Classification (NCBI taxonomy): domain Eukaryota; kingdom Metazoa; phylum Chordata; class Mammalia; order Primates; family Tarsiidae; genus Carlito; species Carlito syrichta. Next base: position 853,439 of record NW_007249757.1, on the reverse strand, counting down.
AAATGATTTATATGGTGAAATGCCAGAGTCCTTCACGATGCCAGAGAGATTGACAGCAATTCTTAGTACTCCTGGAGTATGTGTCATCCTGAGAAAGCATAAATGTATTACAAGCCTCCGGGGGCAGGATGAAAGCTTCCCTGGTCATCAATAGTATATGCCTCTTGTCAAGCCCTGAGGCAGAGCAGGAGGCCTGGGTGGGAAGGGAATGCATAATCATGTTCTGGAAGAAGACTGGCTAAAGAACCTGGGGATGTTGGGTCTGGAGAAGTGAGGACTTGGCAGGGGTTTACATGACTGGGTCTTTAAAAATTCAAAGGGCTGTTATGTGAAAGGGAGAGATTTGTTCTTGATAGCCCCACAGGGCAGAGTCAGACCAATGAATGGACCTTACATGGTGACAGATTCCAGCTCAGCAGAAGGATAAACATGCTAAGGACCAAGCTGTTGGGAGATGGATTGTTAGGGTTGCATCAGTGGGTGGGGAGTTCCTTGTTGCTGAAAGCGCCTGATCGTAGACTGGAAAACCACTGGGTAGGAAGGTTATGGCGGGAAAAGGAAGAGGTGAACCAGGTAGAATGGAGTCCTGGGCTTAAATACCTGTTCTTCCACTTCCCCTTCTTCCACCCCAAGGCTGTGCGATCTTGGGTAAGTCAAGTGAACTTTCTGAACTGGTTTCCTTAATTGTGTATATTAGTAAGTCCTACCTTCCAAGGTTATGGCAGATATGTGAGGTGAAATATATTTACGAGGACATTTTTTGGACACTGATTCTGTGCTGGGCACCATGCTTTGTACACAACATCTCATCAGATACTTATTTAACCACACGAGACAGGTACTATGATTATTCTCATTTTACACATGAGAAAATGAAGGACTGGAGTGACTTACGCGAGGTCACACAGCTAGAAATTGGTGAAGCTGTGATTCCATTCCAAGTCTGTTCCTTCTCTTAGAGCCTAAATTCTTAGTTGTTAAACTTGTTACAGCTCTCCAAGATTAACATAGAACATGCATGTATGGTTGCTTGGAATACTGTAAAGAACCAAGGCGCAATTTAAAGAGGTGCGTCATTGTGTGAACAACTGGTCTTGATGAAATTAAGTTTTCGTTTAATTCTATGATTGTATGCATACTAATTAATTGTGATCTAGTCCATCTAGTCCCATGGAATCTGCGCAGGTGAGTGCCTCAGAAGCTCTTAGATCTACAAAGCAGTGCCTTTCAGAATTTAGTTCAGTAATGGGGCCCGGAAGAAGCACTGATTAACTCTGCATCATGGACTGTGAAGTGTGGATAGGAATTAAGAGCAGAACAAAGGCGGACTATAATGCAGGTGGAAGTTCACAAGTTGCATGGAATGTGTGAGGGAGAACCCCTCCAAAACCGGAATTATCTTTTGGAGGGTGGGTCCCATGTAGTAAGCTTAGAATTTGTTCCTCCAGATCAAATGGTCAGCCAAAATTGTTTGTTTGTTTGTTTTTTTCAGCCATAGTTTTTATCTGGAAGTTTTGAGAAGGTTGCATCATGATTTGTGAAAGAAACGTCCTGAGTTCTGGCAAACAGGTGACTGGTTCTTTCACCGTGACAACACACCTGCCACACCATGTTGAGCATTCAGCATTTTTTGATGAAAAACAGCGTGACCCTTATGCCCCAAACTCCCTATTCACCCAATCTCGCCCCAAGTGACTTTTTTGTTTGTTTGTTTCCCTGGATGAAAAAAAATCCTTAAAGGGAAACATCTTTGCTGTTGTGGAAGTGGTGAAACAAAACACAGAAGAAGCACTAAAAGGCATCACAATTGACAAGCTCAAAAACTGTTTTGAGCAGTGGAAAAAGCATCCAATAGGTATATTGCATCAAATGGAGCGTACTTTGAAGGTGACTAAAGTTGAAACATGTAAGAATAAATACATTATTTTTAATAAATAAATTCTGGGTTTTTTGGGTCCTTCCTCATAGTTGTGCCAACCCAAAGAGTGGCTAAATCCTATGCATATATAAAGTAGATGGGACTTCAGTAAACGAAGGTTTACTGTCACTTGCCCAGCAGTGAGACCTGTTAGGAAGAGGGAGAGAGAAATAAAGATCAATAGAGCAAAATGCTTTATAAAAATGGTTATTTTAGGTTTTTAGAACCCTACTCTAAGTTAGAATTTGGAAATTAGAATTTATACACATGCACACAAACACACATATGCACACACGCACACACATAGCAAATACATTTTTTGGAGTGGGAGTATTGTTTGCATTTCTTTATATGATGGGTTTTTGCATGATCATAGAATCCCTTGAGGCTGACCAGCCTCCCTTCCTCTCTTCTTTCCTTCCTTCTCAATCTTATAAAAATTTCAAACATACATGAAAGTAAAGAGAATAGTATAATGAACCTAGAAAAAGAGTTCCTTTAAATACCTCTTCTTTGTAACGTTTATAATAATTGCCTAGGAAGTTTAGAAAGACTTCATTTTGAGTCAATTGAAGAATAAATATATTTTATAAAATCATTCTGAGAAGATATGTACACATGATAAAACTATAAAGATCTTCTTCCTAACCTAATATAAACCAGTTAATCTAGTAGAATAGTAATATCAGAAAATTTCCTTCTCTACTTGTACATTGAAAAAGTTTGGCTTCATGGAAATCTGAGTCCAAAGAGAAACCCTAAAAATATTTGTTTAGACGGAAGTTTCTGTGGCCAATTTGTTATGATCCATGACATATGATGCAACTGACCAATTATTTCAGTGAAATAATCACAATGATGGATTTTTTCCCTACCAAATTGACTAATAATGATTTCACAGAATTAACCTTTTTTGTTTTGAGTTGGAGTCTCACTCTGTCACCCAGACTGGAGTGCAGTGGCTCCTGGCCACTGCAGCCTTGACCTGCTGGGCTCCAGCGAGCCTTCTGCCTCAGCCTTCCAAGTAGTTGAAACTACAGGTGCGCTACCATGCCTGCCTAATTTTTTGATTAATTGTGGAGATGAGGTCTCGCCAAGATGCCCAGGTGAGTCTCGAACCCGCGGACTCAGGCAATCCACTCACCTCAGCCTCCCAAAGCGCGGGATTACAGGCTGAGCCACCGAACCCGGCTAGAATTAACCTTTTAAAGCATGATTTATGCATCAATTTACCCCAGTGCTATATAGCCCAGTGAGAGGAAAAAGGACATATTTGGAGCAGAAGTGGGGGGGAATGTTATGACTGGAGTCAGTGTTATCCAGGGCCTGAGGCAGAGTGAGCAGGAGAACCTGGCCTTTGGGCTTCCACCTGTGCAAAGGTAGAACTGAATTTCTGGAGCTTGGCAGAGGGTAGCCAAGAGGTGAACATGGCTCATAGTTGAACTTAATGTCAAAGGAGAGGAATTGCTTCCGAGGGGCACCTGAAAGGTGGGGAGGGGCAGGTGCTGAGGAAATCAGAAGAATATCAAGATGGGGAGGGAGAACAAAGTTTTAGGGTGAAGTTGGTGAACCAGGTGAAGATGTCAAATCTGTTCTTAGTGTGGCTGTTCTCATGACAGACTAGGACCATGGCAGTTGTTGAGACACTGAAACAGTGGTGGAATTCACTTGCATGGAACCATCTGGGGTATTGCCTACAGCTTGTACAGTAGAGCCCCCAGGGAACTCTTAAAGATTCCCATGCCCAGGCCACATCCAAACAAATCTGAGTCTCTGCAGGTGGGACCCGGTGTCAGCACTTTTTAAAGTTCCCCAGGTGATTCCAATGTGGCAGTGGCTTAGAGCATCAGATGCTCTCAAAGCATCTGTGTTCTATCCTGCCATGAGCACTTTTTCAAGTTATATGATCTTGGACAAATTGCTTAACTTCTGAGCTTTAGTTGTTCAGCTGAAATTTAAAAGGGTTAGAATAAATGATCTGACTGGTGGTTTAAAAGATGGCCTCCAAATTCTTTGAGACATAGCGTCTATGTCCCTTCCCATCGAATCTGGACTCTGTAACTGCTTGGGCAATAGAAAATGGCAACAGTGGGTCTCTATCTTAAGAAACTGACAGCTTCTACTTCCTGCCTTGTGGGACACTTGCTTCTGGAACACAGCCACCAAGCTGAGAGGAAGCCAGGTCACATGGAAAAGCTGTACATAGTGAGTGACTTGTGAGTGAAGACGCCTTCTGATGATATCCGTCCCCAGTTGTTGAGTCATTCTCAGCCTCTGAATCTTTCTAGCTGATGTCCTAGATAGACATGATGAAGCAGAGACAAGCTGTCCTCATGGTGTCTTGCCCAAATTCCTCACCTCCCAACTCCATAAGTGGAATATCATGTGTGTTTTACTTTATGGAGTTTTGAGGTGGCTTGTTATGCAGCAATGATAGCTAGAGCAATCTCTCACTTTTTTATTTTATTTTTTTTGAAACAGGGTCTTGCTCTGTCACCCAGGCTGGAGTGCAGTGGTGTAATCATAGCTCACTGCAGCCTTGAACTCTTGGACTCAGGTGATCTTCCCATCGCAGCCTCCTGAGTAGCTAGGACCACAGGCATGCCACCTAACCTGGCTAATTTTTTATTTTTTTTTGTAGAGACAGAGTCTCACTATGTTGCTCAGGCTGATTTCAAACTCCTGGCCTCAAGTGATTCTACTGCCTTAACCTCTCAAAGTGCTGAAATTAGATGTGAACCATGATGCCTGGCCAGCTCTCACTTTTGAGGAATATTAGAGAATGATGGCACAGGGGAGTGTTTAAGAGTGTGGACTCGAGGTAGACTGTGTCAAATGCTGGTGTTACTTTTCTCTAGCTGTGTGATTTGGGGTAATTACTTATCCTTTCTATGGCTCTATTCCCTCATCTGAAGTGGAGTGCTAACAATACCTACCTCATAGAATTGTGAGGATTAAATAACTTAAAATTATTAAGGAGCGAGTCCCATGCAAATCTTTGCAGTGATTCTGAGACTAATGGTGATAAAGAACGTGGCTTAGGCTTGTCTCTCTGTAACTTGCAAGATGCCTGAGGGAGGATAAGGTGGGAGGTGGGCTGGGTGGGGGCTGCTGCATAAACTGGGCATGACTTGCATTTGTCTTGCATGTGTTCTGTGTTGCTCAGTACATCTAGAGACCCACAATGTTCCTAGTGATTCAGCAGGTATTCAAAGGCACCTTGGGAGTGTGTAGCATGTCTCTGGACCTGTCACTGTCACATTGCTCAGAAACTGGTTTCTGCAGTGTGGAAACATGTGGCTTGTTGGCAAGGCAACTGATTCAGAGCAGGGACAGTTCCAGGCTGAAAGAGCTTGCCTTTGTCCATTGGGTTACAACCCTCACAAAAACCCGTTTGTGTTCATTCTGGGCGCCCACATACATCAGGCTACCTCGAGCGGTACCACTCAGGGGTAACTCCAGCTGCATGCCTTTCTTGTACCACCTGACTGCTAAGCTAAGCCTTGGACCCCAAAGTGTTGGGGGTGCATGGCCTGGCAGTGCTGGGTCAATATCTTTCCACTCCATATTGGAGCAGTGAGGCCCTGCAGCCTCGACTGCTTCTGATTTTTTTTTTTTTGCCTCCAGGTAGATGGAGATCTGGGAGAGGGTTTGTTGCTCCCATAGTCCTGTACCTGAGGGCATCAATTTCCATTTAAAAACCAGAAGGGTAGTCTTCTAAAATATTGAATTTGGCGTATGATAAATGGAAATTTATAGCACAAGGGTTGACTATCGAACTGTAAAAATCTGTCAGCAATGCCATTGTGAATGAAATGAAAGGGCATGAAAAATTTAGGTGCTCTGAGTGGCATCGCGGGATTTGGTGGCTGATGGCAAATGCTTGGCTTAAATACAGACTTGGTCATCTGCAGCCCATGTAATCTTGAATTAAGATAGCCTTCTTGAGCCTCAACATACAGGTAGAAAGGGGATGATATGGCGTCATATACGAGAATTAGTGTGAGGACTGTAAAAGATCAAGTCTGTGCAGAGAGCTTTTTAAACCATTAAGTATAATACAAAGTTAAGCCATATAGACTGGGTGGGGGAGCCTTCATAAAGGATCCTTACACTTGGTTGTCAAGATCAGATAATGTTCCTTTCTTCATGCATTTATTCATTTGCTCATTCATTTATTCAACAAATATTTATTGAACACTTGCTCTGTCCCAGTTGCTGGGGTTATAATCCTTGAACAAAGTTATAAAACAATGCTTGTCATTCTGAGCTCAGTGCTAGTGGGGAGAGACAGAGACAAAATGAATAAGTAAAACGTGGTATATTAGTGACACGTACTCTGTAGAAAATTAAAGCAGGGAAGGAGGATAGAGACTTACAGGGTGGAGAAGCATTTCAGTTTTAAATACCATAACAGGGAAGGCCCCACTGAGAGGGTGACATTTGAGTAAAGATTTGAAAGAGGTGAGGAAGTGAGCCGTGAAGCTACCTGGGGGAAAGGCTTTCTAGGCAAAAGCGAATAGCCCATGTAAATGCCCCAGGAGTGCACCTGGTGTGTCTGAGAAACAGCAAGGAGGCAGGTGTAGCTGACCTGGCATGAGTAAGGGGGAGAGAAATGGGAAGGAGGGGACCTTGGCTTCAGGACCAGCTCAGTACTGCCTTGTAGGTCACTTCAAGGACGTTGGCTTTTGCTCTGAGTGAAATGGGAAGCCTATGGAAGGTTTAGAGCAGAGGAGGGATATGATTCCACATAGTTTTAAAATATTGAATTAAAAAAATTAAAAACAACTTTGGTAGGCCGGGTGCTGTGGCTCAAGCTTGTAATCCCAGAACTTTGGGATTGCCTCAGCCCAGGGGTTCGAAACCAGCCTGGGCAACTTGGTGAGACCTTGTCTCTACAATATATCAAAAAATTAGCTGGGGGTGGTAGCGTGCGCTTGTAGTTCCAGCTACTTGGGAGGCTGAGGCAGAAGGGACCGCCTGAGCCTAGCAGGTCGAACACTGGGGTGGCCGTGAGTGTGCCACTGCACTCCAACCTGGGCGACAGAGTGAGACTCTGGTTCAAAAAACAAAACAAAAAACAAAACAACTTTGTTAAGATAGAAGCAACATAGGGCAAATGGCATTTATTTATTTTTAAGCTGTAGATATTTAATATATAAAATCTGATGTGTCTGGAGATATGTATATACCTGTGAAACCATCAAATGAGTGTCACTCTCAATGCCATAAACTTATACATCACTCCCAAAAGTTTTCTCTTGTCCCCCTCTTAGATTATACATATTTAAAGTGTGCAATTGGTACTTAAAACATTTTTAGTTGTGGTAGAATACACTTACCATGACATTTACCATCTTAGCCATTTTTTAAGTGTATGGTTCAGTAGTGTTGACTATTTATGTTATTGTGTAACCAATTTCCAGAACTCCTTATCTTGCAAACAGAAAACTCTATACCTGTTAAACAACAACTTCCCTTCCTCAGCCCCTGGCAACCACCATTCTATTTTCTATCTTTATGTATTTGACTACTCTAGAAATCTCATATAAGTGGAATCATCCAGTCTTTGTCTTTTTGTGACTGGCTTATTTCATGTGGCACAATATTCTCAAGCTTCATCCATGCTGTAGCATGTGACAGAATTTTTCTTGCATTATAATATGTATATGCTATGCCACATTTTTTAATGCATTCATCTGTCGGTGGACACTTGGGTTGCTTCTGCCTTTTTGTGATTGTGAATAATGCTGCTATAAATATAGGTGTATAAATATCTCTTAGAGACCCTGCTTTCAATTATTTTGAAATTGAGTGGAATTGCTGGGATCATATGGTAATTTTATTTTTAAATTTTTGAGAAGCTGCCATACTGTTTTCCATAGCAGCTGCACGATTTTACATTCCTACCAAGAGGCACCTTCCAATTTCTCCATTATCTTTGCTAACACTTGTTACTTTCTTTCTTTCATGGTAGCTATCCTAATGCGTGTGAGGTGGTAACTCATTGTGACTTGATTTGCATTCCCCTAATAATTAGTGATACCGGGCATCTTTTCATGTGCTTGGTGGTCATTTGTATATCTTCTTTGTAGAAATGTCTATTCAAGTCCTTTGCCCATTTTAAAATTGGATCTTCTTTGCTGTTGTTGGGATGTAGGAGTTCTTTTTATATTCTGGATATTAACCCCTTATTAGATATACTATTTGTAAATATTTTCTCCGATTCAGTAGGTTGCCCTTTCACTTTATTCATTGGTTCCTCTGACACACAGAAGTTTTTCATTTTGATGTAGTTCAGTTTTTCTATTATTGCTTGTGGCAATTTGATACATATTTACATATATACATACCTGTGAGACTATCACCACAATAAAGATAGTGAACATATTCAGGACTCCCAAAGATTTCAGTGTGTCTCTTTGTGATCTTTCCTTCCTGCTTCTGTCCTCCTTTCTTAGTCACTGGTCTCCAGGTAGCCATTGACCTGCTTTCTGTTATCTCTCTCTCATTCTCTTTTTCTTTGGTTCTAATCTCTTTCCCACAGCATAATTATTTTGACATGCATCCATGTTGCATCAATAATTCATTCCTTTTTACTGCCAAGTAGTATTTCATTGTATGAAAATGCCACAATTTGTTTATCTAATTTTTCTGGATGTTTGGGTTGCTTCTAGTTTTTGGTTACTAGTCTTGGTTACTAGAAATGAAGCTGCTATGAGCATTCATATACTAATCTTTATACAGACATATGCTTTCTACTGTCTGCAATAAATACCTAGGAGTAGAATGACTAGATCATAAGAGGGGTATGATCTTAACTTTTAACTTTTTAAGAAACTGCCAGACTATATTCCAATGTGATTGTGCTGTTTTATATCCCCACTACCAGTATGTGAGATCCAGTTCCTCCACTCTCTTGCTAACATTTGGTATAATTATTTTAATTTTAGTATTTCTAATAGCTTGATAGTGGTATCTTATTGTGGTTTTAATTTGCATTTCCCTGAGGATTACTCATGTTGAGTATCTTTTCATGTTCTCATTTGTCATCCATACCTCTTCTTTGCTATATATATGTGTTCAAATTGTTTGCCTTTTAAAAAAATTTGGGTTGCTTATTTTCCTATCATTGAATTTTGAAGGTTTTACAATTTGCTCTGGATACATATCCTTTGTCAGATACAGGCTTTGCCAATATTCTTTCCAAATCTGTGGCTTGTCTTTTATTATTTTAACAGCATCTTTTGAAGAGCAGATTTTAATTTTAATAACATCCAATTTATCAGCTCTTTTATAGATTTGTTCTTTTATTGTGTTGTCCCTCTTAGGTTTCAAGAAGAACCCTCTGGTCTCTGTACCAAGAAGAGAGTTCAAGGGGAAGTGGGCAGACCAGTTAAGAGGTGATACAAAAGAGTTAGGCAAGGGATGGTGATGGCTTGATGTGGAGGTGATGTGAAGAGGAGGGATTTGTATATATCTTGAGGAGAGGACCAATGGGATTTTCTGATAGATTGGATGTGAGATATAAGATCAAGAGGAGAGGTAGAGACTCCAGCGGAAGGCCTGAAAGGATAGTGATGGTGTTGCCCCTACCTGAAACGGGAAGACTGTGGCAGAGGAAGTAAGAGCAAACATCTGGAGTTCTGCGTTTGACCTATTAAGTTTGACATGCCTGTTTGGCACCTCAAGTGGCATATGACTTTAAACTTTGGACATATAAGTCTAAGCTCAGTGGGTTTCAGTCTATGGTCATGGGACGTTTTGTGTCATTCGCTGATATTTCTCTTCTGAATTTATGTCCTTTGCTGAACTTGTCACTTCTTTTATTGGAACTCATATACTAACGGCACAAGTTCTGAGTCATGTAGACACTTGCTCACAACAGAAGCTCAACTTGGATCAACTACATTTCTGCCTCTCAGTTACACATATTCTAATTTGTCCTTCACAAGTCTGTGACAATGCAGGAGCTGAGAGTGAAGTAACTTTCCACCCGTGGCTTTGGAGTGAGTGAAGATTTTCAAGCCTCACTGACTCTTGGGAAGAAAAATACCTAAGGATGCTTCTAGGCCTTTCCCTCATTACCTCGGAGCCTATCACTCTGGAGCTTGCATTTTCCCCCATTTGCAGATTTAAACAAATCTGGGGGCAATGTTGTCTAACTCTTTCCTGCCCATTGACAGTAGGTTCTGCCTACATAACGAAAAGGGAATAGTGACCACTCTTTTCTTGGTCCTGCAGATCAAAGCAGCTTCCCTGGAATGTTGCTGTTTATCAGGACTGAACTTGGGCCCATTTTCTTTCTTACTAACCAGATTTGCCTGATTTGCTTCTGAGTCTTAGGTTTAAGAAAAGAGCTTCATATTTAAGGAAGACTGAATGACTAACACTACCAGATTATTGAGGCCAATAAATACCTCTTTGGTCTTGGGCAAGTGAAGCAGTGTCATCAGGGGGTTGGTCCCACATGCCACATGGTCTTCCCAGGGTTCACATATGCTGAGTTTACTATTTCAAATATCTTAGATGCAGAGATCCTGGATTTAATATTAGGCTCCCCAAGAGATGCCAGTTTATTAGAGTGGATTTTGGTAGATTTAAATATGTTTTCCACCAGATTTCTATGTGTATTAAAACCAAAATAATTCCAAAGAGAAAAGTGATTGATACTCTTGCCTTGTTCACATATTGGCCAAATTTTCATTATTCTTTGCTCCTTCTAGTCCTTGTTCAGTTGCAGTCATGTTTACATTGCTGTAAACAGAGTGTCTGTCCATTTGAAGTGATACCTTATTCTATTTTTGTTTATTTTATTTTATTTGTTGAGTCAGGGTCTCACTCTGTCACCTAGGCTGGAGTGCAATGGTGTGATCACAACAATTATGGCTCACAGTAGCCTCAACTTCCTGGACTCAGGTGATCCTTCTACCTCAGCATTCAAGTAACTGGGATTACAGGAGCACGCCACCATGCCCAGCTAATTTTTTGATTTTTTTTTGCAGAGACAAGACTTTGCCATGTTGCCCAAGTTAGTCTCAAGCTCCTGGGCTCAAGCAATCTGCCCTGCTCAGCTTCCCAAAGTGCTGGGATTCTAGGCATGCACCACTGCATCTGGCTTTCTTTTTAAAAATATTTTATTTTATTTTATTATTTGGGTTGTGGGATACACGTGAGAATTTACTGCATGAGTAAGTTGCATGCTGGTGAAGTTTGGGCTTTTGGTTGACCTTGTCTTCCCCTGATAGTGTACCAGGTACCGGTGTGTTGCCATGTGCTGCTCCCCCGCCTTCTGTCTCCTTCCCAGCAGTGTTCAGCATCTGACAATACCACCCCTCTGCTCATGTGACCAGTGGTTGGGGTCTGCTGTGAGTGAGAACATACGGTTCCTAATAATTTACTGAGTACTGGCTGTGTGCCCCATCTTGTGCTAAGAGCTTCACAACCATTGAAGAGCTTCATTTAATCCTCATAATCACTCTTTAGATACGCTTATTTGCCCTATTTTATAGATGGGGAAACCGAGGCTGAGCGCAGATATTTGCAACCACCTCCTTTAGCATGGAACATGGGATTTGGTAGTAGGTGTCCTAGGGCCACTGGTTGTGTTATTTTGTATAATTCACTTAATTTTTCTGAATCTCAGTAATTCCTACCTATCTCATGGGACTGTTTCAGACTGAAAGGGTAAATGTGTTTGATGAACTGTATTTTTAAAAATAATTATAAACAGGGCAGGCTCAGTGGCTCAGCCTGTAATCCCAGCACTTTGGGAGCTGGAGGCGAGTGGATTGCCTGAGCCTGCGGGTTTGAGACCAGCCCGGGCAACTTGGTGAGACCTCGTCTTTACAATAAAATAAAAAATTAGCCATGCATAGAAGCACATGTCTGTAGTTCCGGCTACTTGGAAGGCTGAGGTGGAAGGATTGCCGGGGCCCAGCAGGTTGACACTGGGGTGGCTGTGAGTGTGCCACTGCACTCCAGCCTGGGCGACAGAGGGTGACAGAGTGAGACTCCAACTCAAAAAAAATCATAAACAATAATTTATAATCCTTCCTTAATAATCCCCCTGTTGTTAGAGGCAGGGTATATTTTATGTATTTAATTATTCATTTTGGTTGTTAGAATGACATTGAAATGAACATTTCATGTAGTTTTTTAAAAAACTTAAAAAAATTCCTTAGGATAGGCTGGGCTTGGTGGCTCAGCCTGTAATCCCAGCGCTTTGGGAGGCCAAGGTGAGTGGATTGCCTGAGCCCACGGGTTCGAGATCCGCCTGGGCAACTTGGCGAGACCTCATCTCTACAATAAATCAAAAACTAGTTGGGTGTGGTAGCGCGTGCCTGTAGTTCCAGCTACTTGAAAGGCTGAGGCAGAAGGATCGCCGGAGCTCAGCAGGTCGAGGCTGCAGTGGCCGGGAGCGGCCACTGCATTCCAGTCTGGGTAACAGTGTGAGACTCCAACTCAAAAAAAAATTCCTTAGGATAAAGATATTAATTATGAATTTTTAAGATAATTCTTGTTGTGTATTGCCAAAAGGAAGTTTATATGGATACCAACAACATATGAGTTGACTAATTTTCCACAGTGTTGTAACACTGGATTACTTCTAACATTTTCTCATATAGTGGGATATGATATGATATGACGACATTGTTTGAGTGGGCATTGGTTTGATAACAAATGAAGTTGAACAGTTTTACACATGCTTGCTTACTTGCAGCATCTCTTTTTTTTCATGAATTATCTTCTCAAGTTATTTGCTAGTTTACGTATTGGAGACTGACTTTTTTGTATCCACATTTTCAACTTCTTTACATAACACTGAGAGGAACTTTTGGCTATATGTACTGTGAATGTTTTCTCCAGAGAGTTTCCCTTTGATTTTAGCTTTGTGAGTTTTGTCAAATACTTGTTTACTTTGATAACATTCAAGTCATCCATCCTTTGTTCTTTCAACTTTACTTGTAAAGTGATCAACCTTCCGTGTTCACATTAGCAGCATAGATACTAAAGTTAGAATGATACAGAGGAAATTAGCGTGGCCCTTGCATAAGGAGGGCACACATTTGTGAAGTGTTCTATATTTTTTATGGTGGGAGAATTATAACTCAGTAAGGCTGTTACAATTCCCTCCTCTCCCCCCCAAACCCTCTTATCTTCCCTCGAAAGATTTGAAGCAATACAATAAAACAAGTTCCTTTTTAGAGGTTAGAATTTTCTTTTGAACTTTTCCTATCCATGTTCACATGTGATCTGTGCCGATAGTTTTCTTTTTGTGTGTTTTGTCTTTATCAGGTTTTAGAAAGAAGTTCATGCTTGCCTAATAGTCATGAAGTTACTCATCTCTTTTTGCACTTTGCATGTTTTATACAACATGGAAATTATGTGTCTCTTAAAAGTATAAAAATTGTTCTTGTAGAAATCTTGGGACCAATTGTATTTTTGGAGTTGTTATTGGATGATTTTCTCAATATCTTCCTTAGTTGTTATTCTGTCTAGATTTATATTTCTTGGATTATTTTTTGTAACCTATATCTTTCTAGAAATTACTCATTTCATTGAGGATTTCAGCTTATTGGCATCACCTCCTCTTTGGATTTGGGGGAAAATCTACTTTTTGTAAATTGTCCTATCTCCTTTTTCTCATTTCTAATTAAAAAAATGTTCCCTTAATTATATTTGTCAGAGGTTTGTTTATTTTAGTCGTCTTATTAAAAAAAACCCAGCATTTGGAATAATTTATCATTCTACTGTTTTATGTTTTGCAATTTATTTATTTCAGCTTTTATCTTTATTTATTGCCTCCTTTAAAATTACTTTTTTCTACTCAGCTTTTAATGGGAGGCTTTGTTAATATCAGTTTGACTAATCCCAGCCTGAATAAGATTCTGACGCCTGAAACCAGCGGTGGGGAGAGAAACTGATGTATTATCATAATGCGTTTATCAATCAGGGGCCAGCAAGGACAACCAAGCCCACAGCAGCTACTTCAATAGAAGAAATGCAAATATGAGGATCTAGTCGTCAGATATTTGAAGAGCTGAACACCAAACGATCTGGTGAGTCATTGCAGAGATGAGCAGCAGCAGTAAGCTACTACTTCCCACCCACACACAGCTGGAGGGATTGGAGACAGAGGGAATGTCACCAGATGCTGGGGTACCTGGTGGGGTCCAGTACAGGTCTGATGAGAAGTCATAGAAGGCAAAGATGGGACAGGGGGTGGGGAAGAAAAGGAGGGAGAAATAACCTGGCTTTGACCACTCTCCTTCCTCCAGTCTCCTGCCAGTGCCTCCCTTTGGTCAAATTCGCCAGAAGCCAGTTGGTAAAGGAGCCCGAGAAATGTAGTAATTTGTAGGAATCAGACCCCTGTGAAGGGAACAGAATGGGGAAAGGTAGGCGACCTATGGGCCTGAGGATAATAGTGACTAGCGGATACCCTCCCCTTAAATGTGGGTAAGTTCAGAGGGTTTGTGATGCTACACTGTCTTAGTCGGCTTTTGCTGCTACAACAGAATATTATAGACTGGATAATTTATAAAGAACAGAAATGTATTTCTCACAATTCTGGAGACTGGGAAGTCTCAGACCAAGACGCTAACATCTGGTGTGGGCTTTCTTGCTATGTCCACACATGTGGGGTACAGAAGGACAAGAACGAGAAAACCCACTCTACAAACCCTTTATATTTTTATTTATTTATTTATTTGAGATGAGGTCTTGCTCTGTCACCCAGGCTGGAGTGCAGTGATGCAAGCATAGCTCACTGCAGCCTTCAGTTCCTGGCCTCAAGCAATCCTTTTACCTCCGTTTCCCGAGTAGCTGGGACTATAGGCATGCATCATTTCACCTGGCTAGTTTTTTGTTTTTTTAAATTTTGTATAGCAAGGAGATCTCACAATGCTGTCCAGGCTGGTCTTGAACTCCTGGCCTCAAGTGATCCTCCTGGCTCAGCCAACCAAAGTGATGGGATTGCAGGCATAAGCCACCATACCTGGCCCCCACAACCCCTCACTATAGTGGCATCAACCCATTTAGGAGGGCGAAGCCTTCATGCCTAAACATCTCCCAAAAGACCCCACCTCCCAACACCAGTACCTTGGGGATTAAATTTCCAATACATGAATTTTGAAGGGGATACATTCAAACCACAGCAGACACAGATGACAGAGTTAGTACCAGGTTGCTGTAAAAATCTTTACTAAGTCTAGCTGGCTCTTAGCTTCTGCACTCTTCCCTCATTCTCCTCTCTTTCTTCTTCTTTTAAATTACTAAGCCATTTTAAAAAGGTAAGTTAGGTTTTTGTGCTGGTTCTTTCCTCAGCCAATTGTGTCTTCCTTTTATCCACATCCTCGACTGTAACCTGGACCCGTGTTCAGGGGTGCCCAGCTCTTTCTCTCTAGCCTTGACTTTTTTCTTTGGCTCTGGTCCTGTATTTCCAGCTGCTTGCTGGATAACACAAATGCCTCACAATGATTGTAAATTGAGTTTCTGATGTTTTCTTCTCCCCAGATCTGTTTTGTTCTCTGCATTCCTTTCTCAGTTGATGGAAGCCCTCTATCTAGGCATCAGAGCTGGCTAAGCTTGGAGCAACACTTAATCCTTCCTTCTTTCTCATATCCTGTGTGGGCCCCCACAGAGCTGCCTAATTCTGTGCCCTAAGATTTCTCTGTTGTTTTCTTATCTCCACTGCACGTGCACCAGCTCTGGTCTCTTGATTTCTCCTCTGGCTTCTAACAGCCGTCTTCAAGCTGGTCTCTTTTCCTCTAGTCTCCCGCTGTCTCACTCCATTCTACACACTGATACCAAAATAATAGTTTTGGAAATACAAGCTGGATCATGTTCCTCAAAGCTATAAACTCTCAAAGGTCCTCCAAGTGTACAGAATTCATACCCCAGCTCCTCCACTCTTCTTGCCTGACCTTTTGGCATGTCTACCACTACTCTCTGATCCAATCATGCCAGACTACCTTTGCTTCCCTGAGAAAGCCAGGTTGTTTCATATTCTTGAATGCATGCACTTGCTGCTTTCTCCCCTATCCTGCAAAGTAGAGCTCTCAAAGTGGGACCTCTGGACCAGCATCAACATTCCCTGGAACTTGTCAGAAAGGCAAATTCTTGGGTCACCCCCAAGACCTACTGACTCATAAACTTTCGGCCTGGGGCCTGGGAATCTGGGTTTTCACAAGCCTTTCAGGTTATTCAAATTCAAGGGAAGGTTGAGAACCACCAGAGGAAGGTGCCGCTCCTTGCATTTTGGATTCTACTCAATTACAGATGTGAGCTTTGTGTAGGCTTTCCTGTTGCCCTGGACAGAGTTAATTACCCTCTCCTGTATGTTCCCCTAGCACTTTGCCAATACCTCTGCTAGAGCTGTTAAAAACCAGTCTGTCTAGTAAAATAGACTTCAAGTTCCTCAAAGGAAAGGACTTTATTCATCTTTATTTTCCCAGCTTCTAGAAACTTCTTTGAAATGTACTCTCCTAGAAATGCTCAGAATACACACACGCGTGCACACACACACACATACACACACACACATACACACACACACACGTGAATAAATACAATAAAAAAAATTCAACAAACACTTGCAAAATGCTCACAGCCAGGCACTATCCTGAGTACTATAAAAATTTAAAATCTCTTAATCCTCATAAAAACTGGAAGCAATGGGGACTATTATAACTCTCACTTTCCAGATGAAGAAATTGAGACACAGAGAGGTTAAAGTGACTCAGAGCCATGCAGCTGGTGAGGGGCAGAGCTATGGTTTAAACTCTGACAACCCACACTGCCTCTTGGCAGTATTTGCAGCGTTAAAAAGATGTGTATAGGGTTGCAGGGATGGGCAAACTGCACTGTTTTCCATTGCAGTTCTTTGTGGTGCTGTGTGTGGTTAATTTCTTCAGCTTAGTTGACCCCCAAAGCCATGAAGAGGATTCAGAGTAGGGCAGCTTCTCAGCAGGCTCACAAGTTCTGCTTAGCACTTGTCTTCCTATAGCTGAAGAGACTTATTTGCTTTGAGGGCCAGGGACTCCTAGGCTGACTCCAGGAGGTCTGAGGATCTGGCGAAAATTAATCTTGAGTGAGTCAGACCATCTCTTGGAAGGATTTTAAGAAGAAAATGCTGACAATATTCTCCCCAAGATAGCATAGACCCTGCCCAGAGATTTATATAAGTCAGTTCCATTTCTGAAGCATTCATTTCCCACTTCCATTTGGTTCCCTAAAGCACAGGATTTTTGGCATTCTCCAAAAAAAGGTCCTATTTCAATACCCAATTACAGATGGTCTCTGACTTATGATGGTTCAGCTTACGATTTTTTTGGCTTTACAATAGCGCACAAAGAATGCACATTCATTAGAAACCACACTTCGAATTTTGATCTTTCCCAGGGCTAGTGATATGCAGGTATGATACTCTCTTGCAATGCTGGGTAGTGGCAGCGAGCCACAGGGCCCAGTCAACCGGGCGATCATGAGGGTACACAGCTGCCACTCTACACTGTTTTGTTACGTTTTTTGAATATTATGTTTTGTGTTTTTACATCCCCTCGTGTCTACAAAACGCCCATCTGTGTAGTATTCAAGACTTTATGGTAAAACAGGCTTTGTGTTAGATGATTTTGTCTCGCTGGAGGCTAAGGTAAACGTTCTGCACACATTTAAGGTAGGCTAGGCTAAGCTGTGATGTTTGAAGAGTATTAAATGCACTTTCGACTTCTGATATTTTCAACTAACAATGGGCTTATGGGGGCGTAACTCCTCTGTTGAGGAGCATCTGTACTTAACAAACCCCCATGATGTGTCTAGCACTGCACTGTCTATGGTGAAGGTGTGAGAAAGGTATACAATAGGCTTACTGGAAACTCCAAGCATAGTTGGAGAGAGGGGCGGAGGCACATACATAAAGAATTAGGGCTAAGAGTGATTTTATATATTAGCATACAGTAATTAGCGTAGATTCAAGTGCCAAATTGAGTGATTCCAACAATTAAAGAACAGGACAGCATGTTGTAAGACGTGGATTACGTGTTATGAATAGTAAGTATAAAATGAGTTAAAGAAAGGAGACAAATGAAGACTGGGTGGGGAGAGAAGTTTTAGGAGGGAATGAGATTCGGTCTGAGTAATACAGAAAGAAGACAATAAAATAACATTGGGTAACTTGAGAGTTTTACTTTGTGCTAGGTACTCTTCTGAGAACTTTTCACTGATTCATGGGATTTTTACAATAGCCCTATGAAGTAGGTCTTATTGATATCCTTATTTTACAGATGAAGAAATTGGGGCAAAAAGGCTAAGTAGTACTCACAGGGACACAGCTGGAATGTGGAGGAGCTTGGATTTGAACCCACAGTCTACCTTTAGTCTTTATGCTTTACCACTGAATGGTATGAGTAGTGTTTGCTGTTTCTTTCCAAGCACTTGGCAGCCCAGGGCACGGACCTGAGTTGAGTGAGAGTGGGAAAGGACCCACCTATAAGCAGCAGGGGATATGGAACAGGGTGATCTGAGAGATATGGTATTGGTCATCTGGTGCCAGGTAGATGGTCTAGCCATGAGACCATTGGCGGAAGCTAGGCAGAAATGCAGAAACTGGGCATTAGGAGATGAGGAGTGAGAAGTGGCTGATTCTGGGTTGGCTTCACACTTCATCCTTTGTCTTGCATTGCTTCCTTCTGCATCTGGCTTAGAGTCCAGGGTTCTTCACGTCTATGACTTGTTAACCAAAGTCCGTAAACACCTTCCTTTGCAGCCTCCCTCTAGCCCCACACTTTCTTGGAAAGATTCCAATTCTGGAAAAACTCGACATTCTCTGACAAACTCTAGTGGAAAATATTGCCCATCGAGATCAATGAGATCTATCAAAAATTTATGATTGTCCATTGCAATGGCATCCTTAGCACTGTCTGTCCATCATCCTACAGGGGAAGCACCATCATCTCTTGTCTGGGTGTCCTAATGGATTGTCATTCTTATCTCCCTACAAACCACTTCCCAACAGTATCCAGAATGACAGAAATCAGATGATGTTACTCCCTGATTACTCCTCAGCCCCTCACTGGCTTCCTGTCCCACTTGGAATGAAATTCAAACTCCTGATGTTCATAAGGTCCTCCATGATCTGGCTTCTCCCTGGCTCCCTGCCCTTATCTCCAACCACGTTCCCTCTCACTCACTCCGTTCCAGCTCATTAGGGAGACTTTCTGCTCCTTGTTTCTGCTTCAGGCCTTGACATTCATTTTTTCTTCTACCTAAGGTGTCCTTCCCCAGATCCCTTCATGGAAGTCTTCTCATTCCAATGCCACCTGCTTAGAAGGATCTTTCCTCCCTGCCCTCACTAAAGTTGCTGTTTCTCCACTTTTTAAATTACATTTTTCCCCTTCAAAGTACCTATCACCAGGTAAAATCCTTATTTGTTTATTTATAATTGCGAAAACTATCCAAGGCCTACTCAATACTTATTCTCTTCTCTTCTTTTCCAATAGAACCCAATTGTCTTTGTGGCAAAAATATATCCATCTGGGATTCTATTTCTTCCCCAGTCTCCCTTGAAAGTAGGAGTAGCCAGTAAGTTATATATATATTACTAGGCTAGGGCTTCAGGGAAAGTTCTTTAAGGGGACATGACTCAGCTAGGTGGCATCTCCCCTTGCCTTTCTATCTTTCTTCTTGCTAGAATGTGGATAAAATGAATGGAGCTGTGGTAGCAATTATGCAATATGAAGTGCTTTGGAAGATGTAAGTTGCATGCTAAGAATGGTGGATCAGAAAGATAGAGGAGTCTGGGTTTCTGAAGGCATTATAGAGTCACCTTATAAGTTTTGGACTGCCAATCTCCAGACTTATTTTATGTGAGGGAACCAGACCTCTAATTTGCTTAAGGTGGTTTTATTTGGACTTTCTGTTACACTCAGTCAAACCTATTTCTAACAAACTTATTTATAATCTTTCTTCCTTGGCTAGTCTGTAACCTTCATGATTCCAAGAACTTTGTTTTTACCTTACCACTAAACCTCTGGTACCTACGCTACTGTCTGACATAGTAGGATCTTAGTGAGTATTTGTTGAATTATGAAGGCGTGGTGATAGAGAGGCCCTGATGAGATACCCTGAGGGATGTTTATGGGAGATGAAGCAGCCAGGATAGGTGAGATTATGCTAAAGTAATAGCAACAAAATATTAGTAGTCTAACACAATCAAAGTTTATTCCTACTCAGTTATAGCCATCTGCAGGTCTGAATAGCTTTCCAGATAGAGGCTCTGTGGGCTCTTCATTGCTGGTTGTTTTGATCTTGCATCTTTATCTCAAGTTCACCATGCTTCAGAGTTCACCTTGGCAGAAGAAGAAAGTATGAGGAATCATGAGCCAGCTCTGAAACACTTCTTCCTGGAAGTGACACATGTCATTTTTGCTTACATTTTATTGGCTAAGGTCAGTCATGGCCACGATTAACTTCAAGGGGGTAGAAGGGGATAAGAAATGAAAGTGCTGGAGAAAACGGTGGAATCTACTATGGATCCATGCCGCCTCTGAAACTGATGGAGAGGGAGTGACTAAGAGTCCTGAGCAGACTCAGAGGAAGAAATGGTAAGTAAATCCAACTGAGGATACCAATTCAAGTGAGAAGAAAGGAGGTCATTTATGCATCCTAGAATTTATCTTTTTTTTTTTAGACAGTGTCTCACTCTGTTGCCCAGGTTGTAGTCCAGTGGCACGATCGTAGCTCACTGCAGCCTTGAACTCCTGGGCTCAAGTGATCCTCCTATTTCAGCCTCCTCCTGAGTAGCTGGGACTACAGGCACAGGCCACCACCCCAGCTAGTGGGGTCGCGCTATATTTCCCAGGCTGGCCTCGAACTCCTGGCCTCAAGTGATCTTCTCATCTCAGTCACTCAAAGTGTTAAGATTACAGGGGAGAGCCAACATGCACCTGGCCCCTAGAATTTGCTTTTGAAAAGTGAGGATGACAACTTCTCAACCTCATAGATCCGCCTGTTACTCAGCAAGTGTTGTTGAGAGCATCTGCCTGTGTTAGTATTAACGCCCTCATTTTTGACGCTATCAGACACAGATATTCTGTGCTGCTACTTAGGTTTTCTCCTTAGGCAACACGTTTTATTTTTATTTTATTTTATTTCTGTTTTTTGAGTCGAAGTCTCATTCTGTCGCCCAGGCTGGAGTGCAGTGGCACGCTCACGGCCACTGCAGCCTTGACCTGCTGGGCTCTGGAGATCCTTCTGCCTCAGTCTTCCAAGTAGCTGGAACTACAGGCGCCTGCTACCACACCCGGCTTATTTTTTTTTTATTTTTTATTTTTTTGATTTATTATAGAGACGAGGTCTCACCAAGTTGCCCGGGCTGGCTGCAAACCCCGGGACTCAGGCAATTCTCTTGCCTTGGGCTCCCAAAGTGCTGGGATTACAGGCTCGAACCACCGCACCCGGCCTAGGCAACACATTTTAAACCCTAAACCTTTGTATCACCTTCACTCACGTCCAAACTTCATGGCCCTGTGTTCCATCACTTCAGGATTTTGGATTAAGTCATAAACTAATTCAAGCTAAGATGTGATAGTTTGATAAAATAACTCACCTACCATATTTGCATTTTAATGGAGACGCTCAATGCCTTAAAGCAGAAGGGTTGTAATTTCAGGCACCCTGGTAAGCAGGTTGGGAAAATATTTTTCTCCAGAGGAGCCTTTTAGTGCTCCTTAAATCTTATCACACTACTCTACAGACAGAACAAGACTGACTCTCTCGGTGGATTTCTGTCACGTTCCAAGCTGGATACCTCCTGGGGAGAGGGTGAAATGATAACAACATAAGCCCTATTTTATTAAGTATATTGGCAAGAGAAGAAAGGAAACTTATTCGGAGGAGATGGACTCAGGTGTGCAGAGGAAAACAAATAAACCATTCCACTACTCTGTCCCCTGATAAAACATCCGTTGGCGTTCATAGCAGAATTATGCTGCCTTTCTACAAAAGACAACTCGGGTTTTTTGTGCAGTTGTGGAAACAGCTAGGTTTCTTCCCTACTGTTTGACATTTTCCATGCTTGTTGCTAAATCTTTGACAGAAGCATTAGCTGGGCTGAAGAATAATAGTGTTGTAAGAAAGCTGATAATGGCCTAGAAAAAAAGTATGTATAATACATACCTTGACATTGAATCGCTGAATACTTTAATAAGTAATGCACACAAACGGAGGCCTTTTGTGTTGACATAAAATGTAAGCTCTACCTTTCTTCTCATTGAGAAGCATAAAGAACAGGAGAGGAAAATAGATGGAAAAAATTCAAATATTTTCCTTTGCGGACTTTGATGTGCCAATATGCTGAACACCCATAGGTTCTTTTTAATTTCCTTAAGTGTTAAAGAGAGAATGAGAGCAAGAGAGAGATAAAGAGAGACAGGAGAGGATGTGTGTTGTATTTCTTTCTTTCTTTTTTTTTTGAGTGCAGTGGCCATCTGGCCACTGTAGCCTTGACCCACTGGGCTCCGGCGATCCTTCCGCCTCAGCCTTCTGAGTAGCCAGAATTACAGGCACGCGCTACAATGTCCGGCTAATTTTTTGATTTATTGTAGAGATGAGGTCTCGTCAAGTTGCCCAGGTGGGTCTCGAACCCGCGGGCTCAGGCAATCCACTCACCTCAGCCTCCCAAAGCATGGGATTACAGGCTGAGCCACCAAGCTCGGCTTGTATTTCTTGATGTTTTCCAAAAACCAGTTCCAGGCATGAGACTCTTATTTCAATATGGCTTCCAGAGTCCCAGGAGACTTGATAGACTTACTTGCAGAGAATATCACTGAAGCCAAAGGGGCCAAGGCCTCAGTGGCCAAGAGCAGACCTTGCTGCTAGAATGAGTTCATCTGACTTAAAATGCAGCATCCTGCCGGGCTCGGTGGCTCAGCCTGTAATCCCATGCCTTTGGAAGGCTGAGGTGAGTGGATT